>NW_009702816.1:0-22119 GCF_000703405.1 Apaloderma vittatum
GGGGAGGGTTTACACCTAAGGATTCAGAACCACAGATTCAGATTATTGTTTTTCCCCCTTAACTGCTGGAAGAAGCAGGGGCAATTTCTGACACTGAACCCTTTGGTCTAGCCCTTTCCTTTCAACTTCTATTGAAGTGTAGCTATATGACAAAATACAGTATAGCATTCATACTGTTTACTGTAAAGAACTAGACAACTGGCTTCTCTCGCCTTTGTGGTACCCATTCTGTTTATCCTCATGGACTGAAAAGTTAAAAAAAAAATCTGAAGTCATGTTCTATGTTGAATTTTAATTTATTTTAAACTAATGAAATCACCAAGTTTCACTGTATTCAACACAGGCTCCCCTTCTTGAAAGCTGTCAAGATTGGCCCATGGGTAGAGACATGGTAGACACCTGGATTTTGATATCTGCACTGAGAAAGAGGAGATGATATTATAAGTTAGGAGGAAGGAGAATGAGAACAAAAAAATAAAAATAAAACCAAAAAAACTTGAAAGTCTGTTTTTGTTTTTTTTGTTTGGCAAAAAAACTGCTATGGAAACAAATGTAGATGAGGGGGCACTGAGCCATATAGAAGTAAGTAATTATCTACTGTTACAGGCCTTATTATCTCTCCAAATGTTTGCTAAAAATTCTATTGGGCAACCATCTGGACCCTGAGTTTTAACGGTGGATACAGAGTGGATTGTTACTTTAACTTTTAGATGGGAAAATTTCTTTCTTTAATTCTTTCCTGTCATCCTGTGTTAAATAATTTAGTTGAATGTCTCCTAGATAGCTTTCTGAATCCTCAGAGTGAGTGTATTCTAGGTGATATCATCATATAAAATATTCTTTGAAAGTTTATATATATTTTTTTTTTACCACTAGAGGATCTGAGGACACTTTGCCATCTGTTCTAAGGGTTTCCTAATGCACCTATTTTCTCCTCTATCCCTCTCTTCCTCTTTTTAAATTACTAGGCTTAATAATTTCCCTAATTGGTAGCCTCTCCCCACCTCTCAAATTATGTAAAATGCATATTGCTTCAACATCCTCTTCGTGTATGAATCCTAGCAATTCTCCTCTAAGAATTTCCATTGTGACTGCATTACTGTACTTTTCAACAGCAAATATAATTTTCTTCATTCAGGCTGTGATAAATAATTCAATAACATGTCATCAATAACTATAGACCAGTTGCTTAGCTTGAAACGTGTCTGTAGTTTGCTGTGAAGGTCATCGCTATCAATTATGCACCTATCTTCCATGGAATGTTTCAATTTAGTATTATAATCATAATAACAATAAATGATCTTTGTTCTTATGAAGGATATTTCATTGGCACAGGTTTGCAACTGCTCCGTTTGTTTTGTGGGGTTTTTTTTCCTTATTTTCCAGATAAGCAGCGGAAGAGACTGATTTTTAACTGCTTTGACCAAATCACAATATTGCATGAACAGCAGAACCAGAAATATAATCAGTTAACTAATGTTCTGCACTTTGCCTTTGGATATTTTCTGTGAAACAGTGTGATGGACAAACCATGAGGCTTCTCTCGTGGCACTGAATTAGGATCACCTTTTGCCTACCAAGTGGTGACTCTCAGCTCTCCACAGTTTCAAGCTGTGCACTGAACCTGTTCTGGGACTGCGTCATATTTGAATTTATCGTTTGAAATGCAACCCTCGGATAGTCTCTGCATTCCTCTGGCTAAGCAGACATATGGGTGAAACGAGATTTTGTTTTAGCTGCTGAAAAGTGTCCAAAGCATTTCATGACTGACTGCAGAGAAGCAGCGTGATCCCACCAGAGCTGACCAGAGGATTCAGTTAAATCAGCCTTCCAGGCAAGGGTAGGATTGTTCAGAGGCAAAGGAAAGAGAAAATGTGACTAAAGTCCCTGCCGTGTCCCCAGTGTGCCTCCACACCCTTGTTACAGGGGGAGAGATCTGGGTGTTCTGCAAGTGGTGCAGGATCCTTCTCCAGCTCCGTCCTGGCACCTCCCACTCCATGCCTGACACTGTGGGTAAGGGAACCAGAAAAGGTACATGAAGGGTTTTCTCTTCCCCTTAGTGAGAGGTCTATTTTAAAGGCTTAGAGAATAGTAACATTCCAAATATTTCATTGGCCTTCTCCTCTCTTGCTGCAGTTTTTTCTACCCTCTGTATTTCCAGTGCTCTTTTCCAAAATTCACTTTGTCTTTTTCCTTCTGTCCAGGCTGACTTTTCTTGTGATATTAAATATTTCTTGGAATTGATTGCTATTATAATATTTTCCCCTTTGTGGCTTCAATGATTCATAAGCTTGGATTAATCTAGCTTATCTAAAATCTTTTGGTTACAATATGTAAATAAAAATAACATTTTGGGAAAAAGGTTAATATATCTGAGCTAGCTGTTGCTTTTTCTAATGTTTAGGATCAGAACTTTGAAATTATGGAGCATCTCTCAGTAATTTTGTGTGAAGAAGTTGAATATCTGGGAATTCTAAAAGTCAGAAACGGAGAGTTTTTTAAATCTTGACCTGAAACCTCCAAAAAAGAAAGTGTAATTCTAAGAAGAGAGATGAAGAGAAGTGTCCCAGGGGACATAGTATGACCATCGTTGTAAAACAATTATAGGACTGGTCCGGGAAAATAAATTTGGCTGTGTGACAAATAATCCTGCATGGGAAAAGAAACTGATGGCATGACTTTAGACCTTTTCATTTATATGCTCCTAAGTCTTACTTAAAACTCTTTTGTCAGGAAAATCGGTGGTTTCTGTCTCCCAGAGCATTCCCAACTCAGTCTTGGAGGCCACAAGCAGGGACTCAAAGCAGCAGTTTTCGAAAGGGTTGATCTTACAAAAATGGCATCGACATTTAAGGGAATGAATGGGAATGATCTGTGCAATCACTCACTGATGGACTTATGGAGTATGCAGACACATTAAAAATAGTAGCTGTAGTGAGGAAATGTCCCTGCAGTAGCTGAAATGACTCTCCAATACAGAGAATAAAAATTGCCATAACAGATCAAAATTTCAATCTATTTAAGCTTATTTCTTATTTCTAGTACTGGAAGATTAAGCCTAGGAAATACAAATATTACTTCATTCTTAAGATCTCTTTAGGCCAAACTTCCAAGCAACATGTTTACAACTCTCATAGACTTTTCCTTCCCTCTGAATAACTCCCCCCACCAAATCCTCCTGACCCTATGGTATCTTTTAACATCTAGACCCACAGGTTAGCATAAAGCAAAGGGAAAGTAACACATTACCATGTACAGAGAAGGACTTCTTCAGCTGTATTAGACTTCATGTACATATATAAACATAAATAAACAGTCCATGTACCAAGAAAGACAGACCGACACCAGCAAGCAGCCCAAGGACATGTAACTAGACATCTGGTCACATATGCTGTTTGCAAGTAAACGTGAGCCCCAGGCACTTCTACTTTCAAGTAGTTTTCCTTAGAATAAGTGCTATCATTTAAACCTAACCTCGATCTCATCATTATGTGCTTGGGATTTTTTTGATTGCATACTTGCCTTTTTCTGCACTGTATTGCTATTAAAAAAAAAAAAAAAAAAGAATGTGCTTATTACAAGGACATATTTGGAGTTGTGGATTATTGAAAACCCAGAATCCCTCCATTGATTTGTCCATTCTTTTCACTTTCTTGCTCTCTTGTCTCCCTGTATTCCCCATATTCTCAGAAATGCAGATATGGCCTGCCCAAGGCATCAGCATAAAGGACCTACAGGCTGAATGAGGGAAACTCAGCACATTTTTAAATGAAAAAGAAAATCTTCAGTTTTGCTAGCTGGGATAAAAATGACATGAGCTGTGTATTCTCATGCTTCAGGGCATAAACTGATCAGTACCTAGGGTCAGGTACACCCCAATCTGTCACAATTAGGAATATCCACAGAGTTTTAAACTTTCTCTGGAAGCAGCTGGTCTTGGCTGCTGTTGCTGATAGACATGGTAGGTTGGGTGGTCCATGGGCTAAGTGAGGGAAGGGAAGTAGCCACATTCTGTTAGAATATAATTTATACAGAAAAATCAGGACAGCTTGAAATTTCTTTTGAAGAGAATAATTATTTTCTTCTTCCTTGTATTTTTTTACGTAGGAAATCCCTCTCCTCTTTTTTCTGACTTAGTAGGATATTTTAACCATGGAAGCCCATTTCTAAAAGCCTTTCTCTTGACTCTTTAAAGCTTTTATCAGCCATCTTTCTGCTTTGTTTAGCCAAGCTCTGTGTTTTTCTCATTTGTTTTTATCCCTACAGACAGTGCCAGAAATATTATTTTCCCGTATCCCTTTAACTTTAGATGCGGTGAACTGCAGACAGAAGGAGAGAAGAAGTGATGTGAGAGTTCACTTTTCCTGCCCTTTCTAGACATAAGAGGACAGGCTCTGCAGGTAGCTGTTCTCATAAGTGATGCTGGCTGGACAGCCTAAATGATAGCATGTTGAAATTTCATACGAAGCTGAATGATTTCCATAACTGCCGATCCTCTTCTGTGGCATTAGTTATGCTAATAAAGTGGTATGACTTTTCTGGCAGTGCTTGAGGCAGCTGCCAGGCTGTGACTGAAGACTCTATCTGGGGAAATAACTCAGCAAGTAAAATTCAGATGGCCAGCAACCTGCTCGGGTCCCTCTTCTTCTTCCAGAGCTGTGTATAAGCTCTATTGTTGAGCGTATAAAAATCCATGCCTAACTCAGACACAACCCCGCTGGCATCTCAGCCATTACTTTGCAAAGCTCTTTAGGACACCCCGAGTGTTTGCTTAATTTATGTGCTGATAGGCATTTCTATGACATCCATCGCCAGCCTGCGGAAAAGGCTGGCAAAGTTATTAGGGGCAGCAAGAGAAAAACAAAGGAGAGAGTCAGTTTGCACATTGCGCCAGATGAGCCCACCAGCTGCTGGAGGAAGAGGCATGTGCCACTCCAATAGCAAAAGGAGGTAGGGTGAATGCAAGATGAGGCTGGATACGAGACTGCAGCTTTTCTTTGCACAGTGTTGGGGGCCAGAGCCAAGCTGGGTAGAAGGATATGAATGAGCCTCTGAATTCAAATCCAAACTCTTATCCCCAAGGAAAGGCCCCTGGAAATGCACAGCACTCTGAAAATTAAAGGGCACAGAGTCATGTCCATGTGAGAAACTGCTCTCCGCAAGAATGTCTCAACCAGATATATTGTGCTTTTTCAGGAGCTAAATTAACCTGGTCTTGTTTTACAGTTTTACACTTGCCTAGATTCCATGTTTAAAATTAAACAGGGATGTCTAAGGAAGACACTATCTTCTGTCTGTTCTGTCTCTGGCTGCTCTAAAGAATTTCTTCATACAATTGTGTTCTGAGAGTATTCCTTGTCTCTCATAAGAAACAGTCAGGAAAAGGTCACTCGTGGTAATTGTGTATATTTAAGAGACACTATTCTTTCATTCATGTAGTGACGACTATCACTGTTCTGCTCAGTGTGGTTTGTAGATGGCTTGTTTCAAGTGGTGTTTTTGTGGTGTCCAGGATGAGTTTTCTTTCCTCTCAGACAGTATGAAGCAACACAGATAAAGCAGTCTTATAGTCATCCAGCTGTCTGACCTCCCCTTTGGGACAAGGCATCATGTTCTTATTTCCTTCCAGATTTCTTGGCTTCTTAGTTTTGTAGTTTGCTCAGGTAAAGGAGGACATAATTTGTTTTATATCACCACCTTCTCTTCCAAAGAAGCAAGCCACTATTTAACTTTCTTAGCCCTTAAAATACAGCGGTGGGAATGAAACATACTTATAGACTTTTCAGTGGACCAACCTATCAGACTCAATTCTCGTTTTGAGACATTCATGGCACAGAGGTGTAAGATAAGTGCATAACTTATCAAGAGATGTTGAATTTCTCTCAGTCTGCTGTGGGAGCAGAATTGTTGTACCCAGAAACTTTTCAGGCAAGTAGTGAATTTTAAGCATTTCATGGAAAAAGTTCTTGTAGAGACTTTTCTCCAACAGGAAAAAAACAATTAGTCCAAACTCTAAAAACTCCCGACAAATACAAAGAAAAACAAAAAACACACAAAAACAACCAAAACACTCAAAAACCCTAAAAACAAATACCTCACTGAAAATAAATAAAACAGTGGAATGACTTCTCCTGACATTTTCCTTTCCTAGATGGCCACGTCTACCTATAACTCCATAGCCCTGTAATACCATATTGCCATCGCCAGTAGCAAGGTGCAAGCTCTGTGTTGAGTTTTCAAGGCCTCAGATCTGGCTTGTTAGATTTGCTCTGTCTGAACTTTTCAAGACTGACCTGCAGTTTTGTTTTACTAGGTTTAGCTGTATCTCTAGTTTTTCTAATGACTAGATGTTTATGGCTAATTTGTTTTATTTCTCTTAGTATGCTGCCGCCATGGGTTTACAGCTACAACATGATGTTGTGTGTAGACAAAGCATCCTGGCATGATAGCAGAGCCCTTGAGTAGTGGGCACATGAGATGCAGGTGTGCAGGTGTGAGGTAGGTCATGGGTGGGTGCTGGAGACTACATGAATGTAAACAAATCACTCATGGTCAGTTAAAGAAATAAGCTGGAGCTGGGTAAAACGAGTTTTAGGAGTAATAGAGGAAACAAAGAAGTAGTATTTAACTTGTGAAAGGTACATATCTAGTATATTTGAATGCAGAGCTGCAAACCAATGAAGAAAGAGCAAAGTGTAAAAATGTGTTGGCAAGCACGTAAGAATGACTACAAGTGTATCCTAAAATCCAGAAGAAGAAACCATCCACATCACCATCATGTTCCTACAAGTCAGTGGTGTGTGTATGACAGTCTCGAACATACTATGATTAGTGCTGAAGGTTGCTCTTTTTGCATACTAATTAGATCAGGATAATAATGAGGATAAAGCAAAGATTTTATTATACTAGCGATCAACTCTCTGCTTTGTATTTAAGATACGTTTGCTCATTGCCGATAAACAACATTCTGAGAGTGACATAGCTTCACATCCAACATTTACTCTAATCTATCACTGTCTGAAAGATGAGCTTCACAACCAGTTTCAGCTGATGAAAGATAATAAAAAGGATGGTCCCATTCCCCTTTGCCCAGTACTCCTGACTGGTTATTTCCTTGTTATCTGTTGTGCCATTCCTCACTGTTGTGTAGACCCATGGGCCCTGACACAGCTGAAACTGCTTCTTTGTTAAGAGTTTGATTCCCACACATGTCATGCTCAAAACACTGTTAATGGAAAAACATTTTTTTAAAAAATATGTGTGTGCATATATATGTATGTATACATAAAGTAAACAATTTATTAGTAAAATTGAAATAATAATAGTTACTTTAAATATCATTAGTCCAGATCTAATTGTACAGAGACAAAGAATATTAACATAGAGAAATATTTTCATTAACAACAACAGCTATAATAACAATATAGCAAGAGCAATGCCATATTACAGGTGTACAGGGTTATAACTGCCTCAATTTCCTGTGCTCAACTTAAAAATTGCAATTATTAGCCTCAGAATGCCGCTGTTGAAGTCTTTCAGAAGCAAGTGTACTTAAAATGCACAAGTTTAGAATCATGAAGCTGCCAAATTAGTTGCAAATATGATAAATTTTAGTGACTGGAGAAGGATAAAGATGAGAATTGGAAGTCGGGGAAGGATAGAACCTTATAAGTCAGCTTTGCAACCCCAAAATTAGTGTGCCACTGCACCGCAGACCTGCTGTTTGCTGTTCACAATGTGTTATTTCTCTTTTCCAAAGAGTTTAGTTAGTCACCAGGAGAGCAGCAAGATGTAATTTTTTAGTCATTCAGTCAGGGAACATATGATTTCAGGGCCACAACACAGCTTATGGAATAACAGAGAAAGAATAGCTGAACTGAACAATTCACAAACTATCTGTAGACTGCAATTTATTTGTATAAAGAATTTGGTAAATACTTAAACATAGCTGTTACCTTCATAGTGTATCAGGGAATGGTTTGGGAACAAAGGCTAAATCTCCTGAATAATTTATTCCCAGGGAATAATTCAGATCGCTCTCATGTGTTCTCTGGAGTCTCTCTCAGTTTCACGTTACCAAAAGGTACTGAGCATTGAGTGGAAGCTGGCTGTGTCCAACCTGTGTACAACCTGTGGTGTCTAGAGAAACCCTTGTCTTCCTCCAAGATGAGCTGCAGCCCCCAAGGCACAGATGTGCTGAGTGCCAGGCTCTGGCAATTCAAGCTTTTTGCTGCAACCAAGAACTTATTAAATCAATGCTGAAGCATAAGTGACAGAGAGAGGTTTAAAAAAAGAAAAGAAAAAAAAGAAAAAAAAACTACAACAACACAGATATAAACAAACAAAAGACCCAACAGCAACAACAGCAAAAAAAAACCCAAGCCAACCAACCAACAAAACCAGCTGAAAAATAGATTTGGAGAAGACATGAGTTGAAAAACTAATTAATTAATAAGTGTGAGCAATGCTTGACCTTTGCAGATGGACTGCAAAAGGAAAAACTATTCTTGCTTTTTATTGATTCATGTGTGAAGAATAGCTGAGCACTTTGTTTTATTCTTTTCCCTTGTGTTGTTTCAAAGATGGCTATTTTCTGGGGTTTGTTAGTTTATTTGTTTCTGTTTGCATTCAGCATTTGAGGTCTTATCTTCTCTGCTTTCTGTCAGGACCCTACAGATGGTGAGAGCAAATTCAAAACGTAAAGCATCGAAAAGGAGATTACATTGTTGGATTTTAGTCCAACATTATGAAATGTTGATCTCATTTTGAAAGTTGGGACGTTCCTCTTGTTATAATTTATCTACCAGAGCACACCCCAGTATGTGCGTAGAAGCACACAGAGAAATTTTCCTTTTCTTCCTAGTTTAATATTATAATCATAAATTTCTTTGAAATTCTACTGGACAAGAACAGTTTGAGTAAGTGTCTTCTTGATTGCAGCTGCTGGCAGAAGAGTTATTCCCTCTTCAGTGGAACTGAAGCAGCTTTATCATTGATTTAAATGCATTGATTTTTTTTCTTTGTAAAACAGGTACTTAATTTCAGTCAGATTTTTCAGATTTTGAGTGCGGACAAGAAAATGATAATAAAGTTTCCCTATTGCTGATGGGTTCTTTAGGGAGTATTTTCTCCATCTAATACAATAAAGGTAGTTATTTTCCTTCCTCACTGACGTTTTCCTGACTAAAACCCACCCTTGGCTACCTGAAAAAAAAATTACAACTAAGAAACACTTTCTCCCAATCAGTCTATTGAAATGCACCTTGCACTCTCCTAAAAGGGGAGCTCTGAACCATGATGAATAGGCCTTGATTTTGCAGGTCTAAGTGATAATTGAGCCACAGTCATTCTCAACTTGCTTGTTTTTCAGCCAGGTCCCCATAAACGAGGCACAGGGCAGTCAGAAAAATTTTTCACAAGTAGAGTCTCCAGAATATCCAAATTTTAGAGGCATGATGAGACCATAAAAAGACATTTTGAGTCAAAATATAAATTTCACATGGGTAAAGCAAGACATTCACTTTTGTCTTCACTCTGAAATAATGTGGCTTGAGTTTACAGTTTTTTTAAGATTTCCTTTGTTGTTTGCAGCGGGATTTTTTGTTTTATTAATTTTGACCCTTTGCCTGCTTGTTTTCTTTGGAAAGTGATAATGGAGTCAAATTTCACTATGAAATACTATTTTGAAAGAGAACAGTACATTGCAACATTCTGAGATAAAGTATGTTTCTTGCTCTGATTTAAGGGCTCTCTTCTGTCTTTTCCAGGAGAGCTTGAAGCTACCAGATAACATTTGCAAAACTCACAAATTAATTTGCCTGAAAGTGCCTTATGATTCTTTTAAAATCAGAGTATCTCTGCAAATCCATCTAGTTGAAGGTGCTGTCCCTCACTACCTTCAAAGAAAATAAAGAAATCTTGGAGTTCAATGGAAATTTTCTGTAAGAAGTTGTTTTCTAAGGCTTGTCAGTTAGTGCTAGTGACATGCGATGGTGTTTTTTCCTGGTATTGAACAACCATCTGTAATATTATTTTTGTTATGTCATTTCTTTAAGGAAACATCACTGAAGGGTTGAAGAGATGTTTCTGTAAAAAGCAATTCCAGAGTATGCTATTAACAGAAATTTTTTAAACACATCAACATCTTTCTCTGAACCACTTCACTATATAAAGACTGCATGTTTGCACACTTGCTTAGGAAAAGTAAGAAAGGGTTGATTGCGATTTATGAGGAACATGGAAATGGAACTTAGTGAGTTTCTCACTATTATAGTGAATGACTCGATCTGCTAAGTGAGGAGGAAGGTAGAATTCCAGTCTTAGGCAAAGAAGCTGTTAATCTCTTCTTACCCTCTAATATTAACTTTGTAAGATTTTTTTTATATATTTCTCGCTTAGCCATAATACACCACTCAGGCTTTGGCTCAGCAAGAAAATCTTGGTTTGAAGCAAGGGCTAGATAGGATCACTGGTGGGAACTTTCCCAAGACAGGGGCCGCTGTTGGTTGGAATGGGATATGAAGCACATTGTAGACAGTCCCTGATCAATCAAATGATAAATAGGAGGTAGATCAGGGAGAAGTGCCCTGGAACCACTAATTTGGAAAAGCTTCCTATATCATTAACCATCTTATTTTCTGAGCAGGCAAAAATTAAAATTATGGCTCATTTTAGAGATATAACTCCACGTCACTAGAACTCCATCTTGCTGACCACAGCCATATGCAGCTATTGCTGAACTAAACACTTTGAAAACAGTGGAAGCCTGATTTACCTGTCAGAAAATGTTAAAACTCTTGACAGCCAAAATTAGAAGTCGAAAAGGCCTATTTTACTCTGCCTTCTGCAGTAGTGCTGTACCTTTAATTTTCATAATCTGTGCAGCTTTAAATTCAACATTTATTTTTAACACATATATTTTAATGAAACATGAAATATAAAACGAAACTTCAGTCTGCCTCCTATGAGCATGGAGAGAAATCCTAATTACCTGTTTCAAAAGTGTGAAGCTCTTTCTAATTTTCCAGCAGCCAGGTTCCTTAGACAGCACTCAGTATTATAACTATTTATGCCAATTGTGCTATTTCATGCATAAAATTACCGCATTATTGTTGGAATAGATGCTGGAGAGATATCTAAGCAGGGTGTAATCACTTCACTTTCTATCAAATTGTGCTTCTGAAAGGTATCATAAATTTTATTAGAAGGCAAGAGGCTAATGGAAGCCAATCAGCGTTAATGCTGATAAAATTGCTTGTATTTTACATTATAAAATGGGGAGATATTTTTATCGAAAGATTCCCTTTTGTTTTATTAAGAGTGTGTCATGGAAACTAGGGTACAAAGAAACAACAGAGGGTAGTGAGTAAACCTCTCTTGCTTCTGTTGCTGGCTTAGCTCACGAAAAATTTCGTGTCTCAGGATGCTTTCTGATCTTTGTGTAGGGCGAGTGAAAAATAGATGCCACAAACATTCATATCTGCTGGCTTGCACAGGACTTTGCAATGATGAGGTGCATCTCTGATGAAAATATTAATGTCTCAAACGTTATTTGGTCTTTTTATTGTTAAGATAATTGTTTTCTATTAGGCTTCCTATTGAATTTGTGGAGAGGGATAGTTTTTATGACTCCCCAGTTTATTTTTAAAGCTCCACAGTAAAAGCATTAGAGTGGATTTTGATATGGGAAGGATAAGGATCCAGAGATGTTGATGGAAAAAGGAGCTTTACCCATCAAGAAGTAATTGAATGCGATTTAAAGAAATTGGTCCACTTTGATGGTAAATTAAAAGTTCTTTTTATACCTGTTAATAAAATTTTGTACTTAACAGAACTACATTCATGCAGTCATTTGCAAACCAGCTGTCTCAATTTTGTTTTATTTTTTTACTGCATGAGGCAAACATGGTTGCATTAATCTTCTAGGCAGGGAAACTGAGGTGCCAAAAGGTGATAGGCCAAGCCCTGGAAGGAATTTGTTGTAGACTTCATATCAGAAAGGGAGGTAGAGATTTACTGTGAGCAGAATTCGGCGAATGCGTTGTGTATTTACAAACTGTGTGTGGTTTGCCATGCTCTGGCTCTGAAAATCCCAGCTCAAACACCTGCTTTGCCTGACACAAATGCTTCACTTCATCCCTAACGTACACTGTCACCACTTATAAAGCAAATATTTACACCTCTGCTTTTCAGGCCGGTATTGGTGGCATTATTAATATTATTAATATTGTTTGCTCTGGAGCCATGAAGCCCCCTCTGAGATGGGGTGGTTTGTGTACCAACCCCTGGCGAAGGACGATGCCGGATTAACAATCTAAATAGCCCAGGCAAACAGAGGCTGGGAGAAACTGCCCTGGGTATGGAGAGAGCCAGCATGTGTTTAAGAAGGCAGATGACAGGTAGCAAAGTTAGAATCAGTTCAAAACTTTGCGACTGGTTTTCCGTGTAGTGTGTTGCTTAATCACTCCCTGTTCCCTCAGATTTCCAGAGGAGTAATGCCACACATTTAATCCGGGTTCCTTTCAGGTCTACATTTGCTGGTGCCTAGACCCAGCTCCAGCTAATGAAAAAACATCTGACAGGATTTGGCCCATTACTGGATCTATATTCCCGCCTCCAGTAGTTATACATATTCCTGTCAAAGCCCATATAGTGTAACACTTGGTGTTAATGGAGTCACTGTAAGGATGGATTTGTTCTCGTGCAACTACATGTTTTAATTCAAAGGCCACATTACTGTTCAAGTGATAGATTAGATAAGGGAAAAATCTGTTTATTTCTTTTAATTCCAATTATGTTTTAAAATTCTGCTTCTGGTTGGCTGTTATTTATTTCATTTCTTGGTAAAATTGTTTTACTATTACTTTGCCTCTGTGTAACTTTTTTTTTTTTAATTTAATCCTTGATTTTTAAATACAATTTTCTTCTTCACCCACCAACAGCTGCGTGACTGATTTTACGGAGTGAAATTTATAACAATGACGGAACAAAAGGGAATTTACTCGAATCAAAACTAAAGCAATGTTAACAATATATCCTATTTTTCAGCCTTAATTTCAATGGGGCATCCAAGCCTCTTTGAAGTCAACAGTCTGTTCTCATATCCCAAACATGAGTACATTTTTGTGTATCTGGAATTAGTACAATGCTGGTTAGCTTATCTGACTTAGCCCTCTGAAATCAGTGCCTTTGAAATACCTGCCTCAGGAAGACTGCTGTGAGGAATAGAGGATTATTTTTATATTTCTGGAAAATTAAAAGAAAAAATATTAAAAAAAAAAAAAAAAGAAGACAAAGTGAAGTTCAGACTGGAAGTATTTACCATAAGACCACAGATTGACAAAACTTTGCTTAGCCGCTGTGTAACAAAAACACTTGCTTACACCATCACCACAGTTGTTATATCCTAGAAACTCAACTTTTGCTATGCCGTACAGGTCTGGTCAATATTTTTCCATGTGCTTAAACATACTGAGCCATCTAAGACCCATGTCACCACCTGCCTTTCTGCCTGTACGTTTGTAATTTGAAGGGTCCCTTGCGGAAAATGTAGATGGTAGCAAAAAAAAATGAAAGCACATCCACCGTTCAAGGCAGCATCCTGGTGGTCACAGTAACTGCTGTGGGACATCGTGAAAACTGTATCCTAGGTCAGGTGGGGTTTTAGATAGAACCAAGTATCCATTTCTCTGACTGAAGCTGTCTACTTTGTACGTATAGTTGAAATGTCAACCAGGTGGGACATCGGATGGAATGTCTGCACAGCCCAGAGGCTGGGACACCTCATGGAAAGCCATAAAGTCACTAGTTCAAAGGCACCCAAGACAAACCGAGACCCCAATTTTCTTCCACCTGAGACCAGAAGGAAGAATTTTCTTCTCTGCTTGTCTTGGAACAAAAAGAGACACATCTTTCCACTTGCATTTCTTAGCAGTTGATGAAGCCACTCCGTGTTTTGTTTTTCAGTTTGGTGAGGATTTGATGTTCTTGTTCTACTTGTCTACTAGTAATTGGATCCCTTTCTCAAACATTATTTTTTGTCACTGCAATCCAGTCCAATGAAAGCCAAACTCAGAGAAAAAAACATGCATATATGTATTAAGCATGTTTCGCCGAATATAGACTGTAACTTAAGTAAGCCAGAGATGAAGAGGGGCTTTGCAGTGACGTTCACTCACTGTTGATGGTTATAATACATCTTTTGAATAGCCTCAACTCTGTATCTGCTTCTGTGAGTTGGGAAACCTCTGGCACAGAAGTAGCTGTAATGATTCATAGTCAGAGGACTATAGATTGCCCCATAACAGATCCAATAATAAGCAATAAAGTCTGGGCTTCACTCAAATTCCACCTTCTTTGGGAACTTATAAGAGTTTTGTGTATCAGGGAGAAAAGTAAAATAAACCTGCCAAGGTTTTGTATAGTTTTAAGGCTCCAGGAGCATTCAGATTCCATTCAATCTCTATAGAAATAACACCAACCTTGTGATAATGGCTCTCAAATGATTATGCTGGCACAGCACCACATTCCAAAGGTTTCTCAGACTGATGATGGAAAATATGAATTATCAGTAAGAAATATTCTGTATTTCCATCCACACTCTGTTAATATTGCTGTTCCACAGTGTCCCTGAGATGGATATCAGCAGAAGTACTCAATTGATTTACAACCTTGTAATTCATTTGTTGCCATTTATTTTCCTTTGTATAAAACGAGACACAACTGCATGACTGCTGGAATGCTAAAGCTCTGGATTAAGCGGATTCTGGCTCTTTTTACAGAGAAACAAAGGGAGCTTATGCAAGGCAATACAAAAATATTCTAAGTAGACACATGAAACAGCTTATAACAGCACTCCTCACTCACTAATACAGGAATAAGGCAATTCACATTGAATACTCCATTACTGCCTATGCTTTTACATTTCAGACCTTGAAGAAGAAAAAGTACTATGAATGTTTCCAAAAAAATATGAAGAGAAGTGAGAAATCTCTGAATATGTGTTGAACTATGCAAAGATTTTGGTTTTTTTTTCTTCTCCTGTTCTTCACTGGATGTATGCATAGGTGATCTGTGATGACTGAGCAGTGAACACACATCACCCACTAAATTACCATTATGGTTATCTGTCAGGTGGTTGAAACACAGAACTTTCCCAAATTTGGGGAATTTGATGGGATTTAGTGAATGTTACCAGTCATCCAATAAATATTGCCCCTGGAGGAGGTTATAATTATCTGGTAGAGTGGATAGATAACAGAAATGCTCAAGTTGTATCAGTGATAGTGGGCTGAATCCAATATGCAAAATCAGAATTCAGGGACAGACTGAGTAGAATACGTTGATTTTTATTTTTTTTTCTTCAAAAAAAATTCAGCTTGAGCTATATATAAAAACTAGGGTTACAGGCTTTTGCACAAGGGATGACAGTTGTGTGTTGGAGACATTGAAGCAAGATTCTGGATAAAAAGATTCGAGTTCGGCACTCAGCCAGACTTCCTTAGGCAAGCTGCTTGTTTTCAATCTCCCATTTATTATGTAGGGATAATATTTTCTTTTTCCATTCATCTGGCTTGTTTATACCATAAGCTCTTTGCAGTACTATTTATCTCCAATGACGTATAAGTTGAACCCTTGCAGAATGGGCCTATATATTTGAATAAATCAATATGAGGAGTTAGGCAAGAAACAGCTTTTTGCCCTAAAGACATTTTCAACATTTTTAACAGGAAAATGCAAGCTGTCTTGAAGATTTTTTTGTGAAGAAATACACAAACCACAGTGTGTGAGAAGCATAAGTATCTTAAATTCCCACTAACCCTGCAGTTACCTGGAATGTGGGAAATGGAAATTCAGAGTCTGGACGGTTAGTTCTCCTTTACCTCTGAGAATAGTACTTTTGATCTAACTGGGGGGAAAGAAAAAGTGAGAGTAACAACCCACTGTGGGGCTGGCAAGCTCTATTTCTAAAACTTTATATTCAGTTCCATTTCAAATTTTTAAATCAGCTGTGCATATTTGGATAAAAATATTATTAAGCTTGTAAATGTTCTGTTATTTTTGCCCTTTTCGTTGTGTTTAAATGCTTAGATTTTTAAAATATTTTAGCACGTTTTTCTAATTTCTTTTAAAAAAATGTTGCAAATATTCTCCTTCATAATATTTATTGTTGTATATACCAAGCCTGAAATGCAAAACCCAAACTGTTTCCTCTTATTTATGTTGTAAAGTAATGCAGCATTAACCATCTACAATTGAGAAAAGTACGGTTTTCCCTTACTCACTTGTTTTGTAAAGCTGCCTGATAGCATTTATTTGAAAAACAACACTGCAGAGCAACATCTTAAAAATATTACATATCAAAAAAACCCTCCAAAACTGGTGAACCACTGATAGTAATTGAATATAAGTGGGGAATAACATCTCACCACTTTAACAATCAGGGATACTAATAAATATCATATTGAGTGCATATAGTTCCTTCTGCAAACTTTATATACACATACACAAAGAGTTTTCACTGTAATAGACAGATTTTACCAGTTAATTTTCCCATATAAATGGCAGAATACAGTTTTCCATTTCAAACTTAAAATATGCATAAATAAACACTATACATACTCATACTAAAAGAATAATCACACAAAAAAAAAGTGAAAGAAAGGAATTCTTAGCAAACCTAATCTCACCATACATACTCAGGTATCTCATCTAATCATAAATTTCATTTTAACATTAATATTTTTTTAGATACACCATATTATTGTAGATTTTTCCTGACCCAACATCACAATGAATTGTCATAATACTTATACTACCTTGACTATTTTTTTTTTTTTTGCTAAAAACCACTTTAAGAAGAATACCAATCCATTAGAAATAAAAGTTGAAACATCAGAAAAAATACTGGTTTTCCTTTACTCACTTTTCCAGACTTTTTTAGACTAGCTCCCCAGTAAGCAGAGCCTTGGAAATATTTGCGTGATCAGGACAGAACTGTCACCACAGAAAGAGAAGTAAATAACCAGGACCACTCTAGAGGAAGCAGAGGAGGCATTTGTACCTGTAGAGCCAGCTTAAAAGAATAAACATGGAATCATAGATATCTCTGAAGTCAATGGATTGGTATTTCAGAAGGAATTTATCTCATCTAACTTAAAACACACACACATTCCGCATTCTGTGACAGATCACATGGTCTCCTGGTTTAGGGTTTGAAAACTTTGTAAAACAGTTTGCTGAGCTTCCAAAATCAACTAGGTCCAGAGCAACATGAAGCAAAGTACAAATTCTACCCATTGCCTGCCCTTAGAGGTCAACCAGTATCTGTATCTTGGAACTCCAGATTACTAAGTCTTGTCTTCCCAGCTGTTGAGATGTTCGTTAAAATGTCAATCACTTCCTACATACTCAAAGTTACAGTAATGCTGTTTTTTCTCTTAAATCCCAAGTGAACCCTCCTCCTTAACTCAGAATTCTGTAATGAATGGGGCAGACACCTGTACTCGGTCAGTGCAGGTGGGTCCTGAATGCAGATGCCATGAGAAGTCCATCCAACAAAGATGTCAAAGAGTTTTGCAAAGCTTGGTGAGGAAGGGTAAGTGTAATTGCTCTGGGAACTAGACAAGGATATTATTGAAGGATATTATCAATACTGTCACAGGATGTTATTAGCATTATTAGGATGCTACCAACTGACAAAGTTCATTTAGAAGTATTTGATGTCATAATAAAGTTCAACATGAACATGTACAGAACATCTGTACATTTGGGGGCTTTCCCGGAAAACAAAAGGAAATCCTGAAGGATATAAGGATTTTAACATTAAAGAAAAAAGTTACTGCTTTCATAAATACCCTCAGGATTTACAAAATGGCAGCAAAGAGAGAAATGTGCCAAATAATATTTGGCTTTGGCCCTAACTTGTAAGTCTGTCAAGGACTTCTCTTGCCAATTGGTGGAAAACGGATTACTGTCATTTTTCAAGGGATTGCACATCATTTTGCATTGATTGGCATGCCAAATCCTTCACAAAGTAATGAGTCAGGCATGATGTAAATCATCATCGACCTGTCACTTTGATTGCATAGCCCTCTATCAATGTGATTAAACTGGTGTGGCATCCGAAAGGTAATGAACGACACTGCTTGGCTTTAAAGGTTGAAAGGAAAATTTTAATGCTGAGGAGAGGAAACAGGGGGCAAACTATAAATCTATGAGTGACATGAGCCAGTTACATGTTACTAAGCTTGCGAGTCCTTTTTAAACTGAAATGAGAAAACGTGGATCATGGCTCATGATGAAATGAGATTAATCTGGAAAAATTACCATCACCATCATACATGCTTTCCCGTCTGTCACAGCCGTTTTCATGCGCTTACCAAATCTGTGTCTGGAGATAAGACATAGACTTTCCTCTTAATTATCCAGGAGCAATAAAAAGGTATCTATTATACACAAGACAATATGCATGGATCATGTTACGGTTTTAAAGCGTCTTGTTCTCCATTTTCCCAGCAAAATACTAACAAAGAACCCAAACGTTGTTAAATGCTGAGCACTTGAAAATGCCAGAGAACTTGCAGCACCAAATCATCATGACCTCATCTTCAAATGTCATTTGATGTCAGGTCTCTCTGATGTGACAAACGATTTTGTCTACTTTTGGATTGAAGGTTTACTACATATTCTGTTTGTAATTACATTAGTATTAATTTTCTCTCTGTGGACTCTCTGATGTTGGAAAGGCTGAAGATACTCTGTGTTCTTTCCTTTGCTGAGGAGATATGTATTCTCTTTCTCCTTCTTAGACCACTGTCATTAAAGTTTTCAAAATCTACTCCCTGATCGGATTTGGATAAAATCTTGGCTAATGAGGTCCAAAATTAGGAAAGGGAAGCCTGACATCTACAGACACATATCTATGCACAAGTGGAAATACTGTGGCTATATAGGCAGACCTTTTTTCTGGCCAGGCTAAAAAGGGAAATAAAGTCATGCCAGATCAGTCTGACAAGGAAATGCTACTTCTAATAGGGTTTTTTTATGGTTAAGAAAGATATTCTCTGATTATTCATTTTCATGTAGGAACTAAAAAATATATTTAGGTTTCAACCTGTGAACTGCACCATTCACAACACTTTCTGACAGATCTGAAAAGTGGGTTGGCATTCAGTTCTCACATCTCCAGCACCTATGAGCTAACCTAAGTGCCTTCCTGCTACAATACTTTTTCTATAAAAAGTAAATAGAGTAACACCCATATTAATTTTCATTGAAACATTTCTGCTCTTTCCAAACGCTAGTGTCTTCTGCTTACGCTGATTTACTACGACTTTGTTGAATGTCTCAGAGATTCCTCATTGTGCTGACATCCCTAGAAATCTGAGAACACGTCTCAAATCAAAAGTTTCTTTAAACTTCTAGAAATGTTACAGGTTTTCTCCAATGGAATTAAGCCTCTACATTGTCCCACTTTAAGCTAGTTTATTTTATTTTATTTATCTGATTTGATTTGATTATTTTGTTATTGTAAGTATTTTCTATCATCTCATTTCATGTCATCTTATATTTCTTTCTTTCTTCAGCGAAGTTGATAAAGTTAACAAGAAATTAAAAAAAGAGATAAAATCTATAAATTCAGAGTGTCTATTTCAGCAGTGTCACTCCTGTAAATAACAACTAAAGTTCTTAACTTGATTTTTTAAAATTGTTTTACTTGTAATATGATAACTTGAAGGTGCTTGCAGGACATTTAGGAGGACATCTGATTAGAAAAGGTGCCATTTTGCAGCTAGTTTCCATAAACGTAAATGACCTTAAAAAACCCAAATGGTAGTAACTAAGCTTTCTCAAATAAGAGGTTCACAAGGTGCAAGTACACTCAAATACTCACAGCTTACAGAAATATTTAGTTCTAGATAGAATCAAAGATTTGTTTAGTATGTAAGACTGCTTTAGGTTTTTCTTAGCTCAATTAAAAAAAAAAAAGAAACAAACCAAAAGCAAAAAAAAACAACAAAAAAAAGAAAAGCAGCAAACTTCTATGCAATTTAAAAGAATGTATATTCAACTAGATTAATGTCTACATGACTGTGTCTTGAAGATTTGTATATAGACAAAAGACTTCTGAGTGTGTATTACTTTTAGATAACTTGTTAAAATGAAGTTCTTCATTTTTTCGTAACTTTTTTTTTCATATCAACATGAAATTCAAGTAACTTCGTGCAATTTTTAAATCATGTCTCTCACTGATTTTCAGAGAAAAAGGTATGTTATCTATTCTGATGCTTACGTAAAGAAAGCATTTCTAGTCTTCGCATGATTGTTTTCCTCATCAGCAACCTCAGCATTCACTGAAAATACAACAGTGGAAGTTTTCTCCCTCTGTCCTAATGCCAAACCCAGACTTTATTTTTCTTTTTGGCTATAAACTGTTCATAGCCAGGTGCCAACATAAAGACTGTTCAAAGGTAGAGGTCTGAGAATAAATGTCATGCAGTGCATTTTTTTCCATCTGAGCTTTGGTCTTCATCAAGGTCTGACAAATATTGGCATTATATGTCACTAAGAAGTAAAAGAGCATGGTCTGACCTTCAAGAATCCTCACAATATGTACATTATGTTGATGTGCCCTTTGTTTTTCTCTCTTAGTTTGCTTTGGCTGCTTTCGCAATTTGGTCTAATGCAAGGTTGTTTTACGAAGTTTTATCTGCTTCTTTTAACCATGAACTGGACAACTGACTCAGTTTGACTTTTATGACTCAATGTTTTCCTTAGCTCTACACCCATGGTAATTGAGGCAGCCACAGAAGATTGGATTCAAGCACATTGTCAAGAGTGACGAGCATCTCCAGTAGTTTTTCAGATTTCTTCTGGAGGAAGCATCACAATGTCTGAATGTGTTTCAGAAGTTCTTTCTGTCTTTGTATCAATTGCTTTGAAGAGAAAACAAGGTTGAACACTTTATGACATTCATCCTTCTTAAAGCTTTTTCTCAAGCAGCTGACTCAAGTATTGCAGCTGATGTTGTACCAGGAGTGGAAGCTCATGTAGTCCATAAGACTTTTGAGATTCTCGGTTTATTCAGTTCCCAGGTGTAAATGACTTTGTGTCAACATCATCTTGGCATTCAGTGGTCTTAACAAGATCCAGGCTTTTGTACTGAAGAGGTCTAAAACACTAGGGGGATGCCATTTAAAAAGGATGAAAAGCACCTATGCTAGAATGTGGAATATGACAGATTACCACTTCATCATCCTGCAGACGACTGTTGTGTCTTATAACTAGAAGCAATGTAAACAATCATGTTACTAATAGTTGTATAGCTGTATTTGGTTTAAGGCAGGCTCTGAATGGCTCAGCCATAGGATCTTTACAACCATTTTCGTGTCTTGAAGGTTATAATACTAGTGGGTTTGATCATAGTATTTATAAGATACACTTGCGTTCATGAGCTGAAGCTACTTGAAAACACATAGAATCACATATACATCTGCATATACGTATATATATACATAAATATACACACATGCACTAGGAAGTACCAAAGTATATCTTAATAATATTATCCTGCTATTCAGATATAGTCACATGCAGTGAAATTTTACATTTCTTTAAATATTTGTCTACGTTTGATTCAGGAAATATTTATCAGGTGTTGTTGCTTGACAGTCTGAGCTAGTGTGCATGTCAGGAGCAAGTTAAAGCACAGCATCCCTACTTGTTATAAATTTTTTAAGAAAAAAATGAAGAAAGAACAAAAATAATGAAAAACAGGAAAGTAAGTGTCTTACTGTCTTAACGAGTCTCATGTACACTTAAAGTAGTACATCCACAGTAACCCCCTGCAGCGCTACCGACTGGGGGAGCAGTGGCTGGGGAGCGGCCCCACAGAGAGGGACCTGGGAGTGCTGGGTGACAACCGGCTGAACAGGAGCCAGCAGTGTGCCCAGGTGGCCCAGAAGGCCAACGGCATCCTGGCTTGTGTCAGGAGTAGTGTGGCCAGCAGGAGCAGGGCTGTCATTCTGCCCCTGAGCTCAGCACTGGTGAGGCCTCACCTCGAGCCCTGTGTGTGGGTCTGAGCCCCTCACTGCAAGAATCACAGAATCACAGAATGTT
>NW_009702817.1:0-1841 GCF_000703405.1 Apaloderma vittatum
AGAAGGGAGAATAAATCAGCTTGGGGAAAAAAAAATAAATAAATCTCCAGTCAGCTCATTTGGGGAACTGCAACAAGTTGGTGACCAACCTCAAAATGACACCACCCTGCAACAAGAAATGCAGAACTCTGCAGTGTATTTGACTCTTCTCCTTTTCCACAGAAGATAAAGAATTGTACAGGTGGTATCCTGTCAGTCACGTTTATCTTGAAGTAAGATTTACAACAAAAGATATTTTGACTTTCCGGAATCTCTTCAAAAACTTTTTTAAACAATTCTCAAGCTGTATTCCCATTTCAAAGAAAAGGGTAAATTTCACCACCTCGTATTAAAAAACCCAAACAAACCCAAACTCAGAAGCTTTCACACTGAACTTCTCACGAAGTTCACCACGAGCTGGACATCCAGTTAGATGCTTTAAATCATTAGTACAAGTTTTTTGCCATTTCATATGTGCTTTGTCTCAGCTGACGCCAGCAAAGGCAGGCAGGTTCCTGGCCTGCCTGCTCCTTAGTCTGAAGTTCCCAATCCAACCCAACCCAAATTTTATGTGACTCCAAACCATAAATCCCAGAAGGAAGTTCTAGTCTAATGCAAGACTTCAGAAGAGTCCAGTGCTCTGGAGGAAACACAGGCTGCCAGGATGGAACTCTCTCATCTCTAAGTGGCTTTTCTACATCACTGACAGAATTCAAAGAAGCTGCTGGACGATGAGGAAGAGCCAGAGAAACCTCTCCTTTTGGCAGGAGGCAGAAGCAGTTTTGCAAGAAATATAAAACCAAACAAACCAAAATAGTAGAGATTTTAAAGGTCAATTTTAAGCATAGTTCCATATCAATACACTTTTTAATAACAAACAAGCCATCTCTCATAACCTGTCCAAAGCTTTGAAACCACAACCCTGCTACACTGGGAAACATCATAACGTATTATTTTTTTTAACTCTTCATAGCACTCATAAGCAAAGACAACTATATTTTTTTCATGTGCTGAAAGCGTTGATCACAGAATCCCACGAGAAGCCTGATTTTTGGTTTTTGTGGAGCCTCCTATGTTGCAGCTTGTATCCATTGCCCCTTGTCCTATTGATGGACATCACTGAGAAGAGCCTGGCTCTGTCCTCCTGACGCTCGACCTTTGCATTTTTATAAATGATCCTCTTCTCCAAACTAAAGAGACCCAGCTCCTTCAGCCTTTCCTCATAAGGGAGATGTTCCACTCCCTTCATCATCTTTGTGGCTCTGTGCTGGACTCTCTCAAGCAGTTCCCTGTCCTTCTGGAGCTGAGGGGCCCAGAACTGGACACAATATTCCAGATGTGGCCTCACCAGGGCAGAGTAGAGGAGCAGGAGGACCTCTCTCGACCTACCAGCTACTCCCCTTCTAATAGACCCCAGGATGCCCTTGGCCTTCTTGGCCACGAGGGCACATTGCTGGCTCATGGTCATCCTGCTGTCCACCAGGACCCTCAGGTCCCTTTCCCCTACACTGCTCTCCAGCAGGTCGGTCCCCAACCTATACTGGCACATGGGGTTGTTCTTTCCCAAGTGCAAAACTCTACACTTGCCCTTGTTGAACTTCATAAGATTTCTCCCTGCCCAGCCCTCCAGCCTGTCCAGGTCTCTCTGAATGGCAGCACAGCCTGCTGGTGTGTCAGTCACTCCTCCCAGTTTTGTGTCATCAGCAAACTTGCTGACAGTGCTCTCTAATACCTCATCCAGGTCATTGATGAATATATTGAACAGCACTGGCCCCAGAACTGACCCCTGAGTGACCCCACTGGACACAGGCCTCCAGCTGGACCCTGCCCCACTCTCTGACTTCTTCCATTCAACCAGTTAG
>NW_009702818.1:0-3089 GCF_000703405.1 Apaloderma vittatum
ATGAATCACCTTGACTCTAACCCCTATCAGGCATAATTTGGGTCAAGACAATCCCATATGAACTCTTTTTCCTCATTGTATAAACTATAGTTTCTATCTCACTATGGGCCTATTTAGAAAATGTTACCAGTAGTCACATTATCTAGATGTTGGTTACTTTCAGCCAACCAAGCTGAAATTTCTATTAATTAGCTGGCTAGAATTGACTAAGACTCTCAGTTTTATCAGTTTAAAAAATTAAACTCATTGTCTTGTTCTCTCTAAAGACAAACATGGGAATGCCAGAATGCAATTTATTCTACCTTATCTTAAAGAAACAGAATAAGTTAATCTAAGAGTAACACCATTCTCCATGTTTATCTTAAAATGGCAGAAATCAAGATACTCTATTTGTGTATTACCTGCCACATATACTACCTCTATTTGGTCCTAAATTTCCAAAACTTTGCATCTAAGCAAAGCATAAATTAATTTTGCTTAAATGGAAACCAAGTGAACGCCTTGAATTGTAGAGTACAGAGGAACTTTTTACAGAAGTTAAGTTCTTAACTCAGGTGAGTAGTATTTTACACTGGAGGTTCACACAGGCATTTATTTCCCTGTTGTGACAGTGAAGAGAAATTAGGCATTTTCTTTAAGAGGTTTACTTCTGTGGAGACCCAAAATTTTGGTTCAGATATCTGCAAAATAAGGATGTCCCATTAGTAAAAAATGAGCTAAATCAGACTGAAAGGAATCACATTCTAAAAATCTTGGTGGTTTCAGACCTAGTACCTTTGGTCTAACTAATAAACTAATTAAGCTTAATAATTTTTGTTAGTTTTAGATCTGGGCATACCACAAATCATCAACCACATCAACCAACCTATCTGTGGCCATGTAGTCTAAATCTTTTCAAAGGGTATTGAACACCTAATCTTTGAAAGTCAGCATACATGCCTTCAATTCCTGGATATTTTTTTAAGTTTCACTGATAATGCAGATGGAAACAAATGTTCCTTTTCCTCAGGAAGAGCTAAGAAGCTTTACAGTGATGTTCAGCAAAGTTTACAAAACCTTCGAATAACTAACACAGATGCAACCCCTTTAGAAAACTCAAAAGATAGCAAAGCTCAAAATCTCCTAACTCCTAGCAGCTGCTCTTTAAAAAGTCTGAACTTTTCATTGCTAGGGACCACAGGGATCATAAGCTCCAAAAACTCTAGCTATGGTTTGAGGAACCTAAATCTCCATAGACAGTCTGTCAGAGCAAGTAAACTTTGTAGGCTAAATATCTGGCATTTAAAGGACTTTAAAGTTTTAGTCACATTTGATTAAACACCTTTATAAGATACATTATTTGATAGTTTAAAGCTTTTTGGGAAATTCCAGACCCCAAACACATTTTTTTTTCATGGAGCTATAGGTGATGGACGGAAACTGTAGTTTTACCATTTGAAGTGTTCACTGGCAGCACTCTCATCACAGCTCCTGCCGTGCAGCTTCACACTCCTACACTGTTGTGCAACACCTCCCAGTTGTGCCAAAGGAATTGCTTCTGAGTTCAACCTGTAAGGCAGTCAGGGGCTGATACATTTTAAAAAGAGATACTTCCGCCTATCCTTCAAAAAAATAGCCTGCTATTTTTACGTATACCGGTTACTTCATCCCACAAATACTGGCGTGGAAACGACTGAGAACTGCTTCACTACTGGCAACAAGGAGCCAAGGGCTAATGAGAGGGTGGGAACTCTTTGTACTGGGACTATCACAGTCATCACTTTTCATAGATTCATATTCTGAGAGTGAGTGTCCAAGGCCATGATCTTCTGGGACTTGGACAACTTGACCAGGAATTTCTTTCAAACCACAGACTGATCCATAAAAGCTTCTGAGAACTGTCATTCAGATTTCCAGATCACTCAGAAATGATACATCTTTTTCTCCAGTACTTGACACTTTTTAAAGTAATCTTACAGCAGTAATATCTAATCATGAGAGGCTCCTAGGCTAGAATGGCAAAAAATTTACCTCCACCTGGCACTTACAAGTGTACTTGTCTTGCTGAGATGCAAAACAATGGAGATGAAGGTCTATGCTCTGCAGGAGCTTCCTCTGGAGCAGCTTCTGATTGCATCATTCTTAAGTGTGAAGTCCTACCACCACTGTGTTATCTATTTTTTTTTTCCCCCACTGTCTCTATTCTGCAAAAAAAATTACACATATTCAGTGCTGAGGAGAAGTAGTAAATAAACAATACTCAGCTGTTATTCTTGGGTCAAAAAACCCCAAAAAGCAGTGAAGAACTAGGTGTTTTGATATTACTCAAACAAGTTATTTTATAATTGCCTTCCTAGGGCTCCCACACCCCATTCACGCTAATTACTTATGTTAACCACATTTGTTTGCAGTTCTCGTTAGAGAAGCTGATCAGCAACTCAGGTTAGGAAAAAAAACCCCACAAAGGCAAAATAAAAAAACTGGAGAACACAACAAATAACAGTGCAAGATAAATTTGGAGGAGAGGAGTTATAGAGTCTACTTTAATGTTACAGAAATGTCCAAGGAGCTGTTGCCTTAACTGATGTACACTTCATGCATTTTTATAGAAGAGTAGTCAGGAGAAAGCTGAAGATGAAATATTTTTGTGCTGGCTAGCAGTCTGGATATATTTTCAGCTATCTGCATATACGGGAGTGTATGTGCATATTACTTTATTGACTTTACTCTTTCAAGAAAAGAGTAAATACTTTATTAAGCCATAAACATAGTCTTTTTTTATCAAAAAGCATTACAGAATCACAGAATCACAGAATGTTAGGGACTGGAAGGGACCTCAAAGATCATCTAGTCCAATCCCCCGCCGGACCAGGAACACCTAGATGATGTTACACAGGAAGGCATCCAGGTGGGTTTTGAATGTCTCCAGAGAAGGAGACTCCACCACCTCCCTGGGCAGCCTGTTCCAGTGTTCTGTTACCCTTACTGAGAAGAAGTTTCTTCTCAAATTTAGGTGGAACCTCTTGTGTTCCAGTTTAAACCCACTACCCCTCGTCCTACCGTCGGTTGTCACCAAGAAGACACTCACCCCTTACGTATTTATAAACATT
>NW_009702819.1:0-1381 GCF_000703405.1 Apaloderma vittatum
ATGAAGAATGCAAAGAAAAAGAGCTGGGCTACACACTCTTTGTAGGTGATGGCTCTGTTATCCCATAAGGAATCGGCCATGGCTTTGGGGACAGTGGTGGAGATGGAGCCCAGGTCAAGAACAGAGAGGTTGAGGAGGAAGAAGTACATGGGGGTGTGGAGGTGGTGGTGCCAGGCGATGGTGGTGATGATGAGGCTGTTGCCCAGGAGGGCAGCCACGTAGATGCCCAGGAAGAGACAGAAGTGCAAGAGCTGCAGGGGTCGCATGGGGGCAAAGAACTGACTGATGGAGCTGCCGTTGGACATGTATGGTTTCTTGCCATGAGGACTCTGTCCACAGAAGGAAAGCAACAATTAAAATTAAGACTGTGAGCAAAAGCAGTCCATTTTTTGTAGAGGATAAAATGCATTTCCTTTCTCTCTTTTTGCTGGTTGAGTTTGCTGTGACGAGCAGGACCTTTGCCCTTGCGCTGCTGAGCAGTCAGCTTTGCTCTGTGCAGGTCATTCATGGAGTTGGTTTGTGACAGCTCCAGCATTCTCAGTGGATGTCAGGTGTAATCCACCTTTAATGGAACAGTTTGGTACTTGTATTCACGATGTGGAAGAACATGGGATGCACAGAGGTTTACTATATTTTTATAACGATTTTATCTCTGTTTTCAGTTTTTTTTACCATGACTTTCAATGAGTGTTGTTATAGGGAGGAGTAGTAAAAATGTGAAGGATTTTGGGACTGGACAGCTTTCTGTGGCTCAGTCCATCACTATTACTCCCCCTGTGCTTTCCCTTGAGCTGCCTTGAAGATGACTTCACATATAAATTACCCTTTAAAAACCAGTCTCCTCCAGGACTTGTTTGCAGTTTTTCCCCAAGACTGTGCCCATTGCTCTGTTGCCTGGAGCTATCCCTAACAGTAGCTGCTTCTCTGTGCCCAGGTCTCATCTCTGTCCCTGCCTCCAGAGCAAAAACCAGCCACTGGGGTCTCAGCTCTGTCCCGCAGAACCCTCCTGGCAGCAGCCGGGTACTGCCCAGGGTCAGCTCGGGCGGGGCAGGGCATGAACAGCAGCTCAGACAAGTGCTAATGAGGACTCAATTCTTGCAGCCTGACAAGAACAAAGAAATAAATTCCAGTTTCCCCCTCTTCACCAAGCCAAAAAACCGAAAGAGTTATTCCTTCCCTTTCAGGTAAATGCTGCTTTGATGTCCTCATTCAAAGGGACCCTCTGCCATTGCTGCAAAGGTTATATGGAGTTCTAAGCATGCCGGTATCACACAAGAGTTTCTCAAAAGCAGAAACACCATTTCTGCCCTGCCAGGGTCCCTCCTTCCCATAAATCTTCCCCCGCTGGAACTCTCCAGGCAGGCTGAGTGCTGACCCTGGA
>NW_009702820.1:0-10608 GCF_000703405.1 Apaloderma vittatum
CGGTTCAGCTTGGATGATCACCTCTTGATCATCTGTTTCTTGAACAAATAATGAATTAGTTACTGTTTTAACTAAAATCTCTTATAGGATAAGTAAATTACAGCTTTGTTTCTAGTTGTTGTGGTGGTAGAATTTTTCGGTTCTCTTTCAATATGCTGATGCCTGAAGTTGACATCTGCTGGGAAGAACACATGGGGTTTAGACCCTGGAGCAACAATGTGATCCTTCCATTCCCAAAGGTAAAATAATGGTGTTAATCCCCAAAGCCAGGATGGATATGCAGGGAATGCTTAATGGCTGCTTTTGTTGATGCTAGAGCTTACTGGGGTTTGGGTATTAGCTGGAATTTGGGGGGAAAAAAGGAAATGAGCATGTGCTAGGTATGGAAAACCCCGGCACCATCCCAGCATCATTCCCTGTTTTCCTGCAGCTGCAGGCCCAGTCGTAGCTCAATTCCCTCCCCTCTAATGCTGCAAATTAGTCCCAGCTCTAATGCTGCTCCAGCAACACCCCTCTTGGAAAAGAGTCAACAGCTAAAATAAAGAGTTTTTTTCCTTTTTTTTTTTTTTAAACATTGGCTTTACAAGTAGATGCCGTTTCCAAGATCGAGAGCCTGCTGTGACAAAGAAAAAAAACTTCTGATTGGAACCACTGCATTTTTATTTTGTACTATAAATAGGATTCCCCTCTATTTCCCATTCCCTTACACAAGTAAATGAAACATGTAGCTGTGTGTAACTCCATCCAGTAAAATACCAGGCCAAACGGCTTTTAACCGGGTGGTAAGCTCACTGTGTTTCGAAGGCACTCTGCGTTTGGTTACGGTTGCATGCTTGGCGCAACCCTCTCGGTTGGTGAGGCTGCCATCTCTTCCGTGTCCCAAAGGATCTACAACTGACGCCAGCAAATCACACCTGCTTCGCTCTCCCCTAGCAGCGCAGGCATGTTGGTGAACAAAACGAGGGTGCTCAGGCATCCCTGTGCTGATACTGGATCAAGACGCGTCGCACACCTTTGTTTTCACAGAGCCGGTTTTCTCTGAGGACGATCCCATCGTTGGGGTAGTTTCCCACCAGGAAGCTGCCTGGGCTACCGATGTGCAGCTGCCGTCACCAGCTCCTCATCACCTCGGAGTCATCTTGTCCTTCAGTCTCTCTAAAGACTGCTGTATACAGCTTTTTATGCGACTACGTGAGCACATACTTAGGAAACTGCAGGTTCTGCTGAATCTTTGGACTTCGGGTACTTGATTGTCCTAAGGCTTTTTGTCTTTGTTTTTACTAGGTTGAGTGATTGGGTAGAGATGAAGAAGGGGGAGAAGGTTTTTGCCAAGTGGTCCTGACATAACATGTTTTCTGCTACCAGTAGTGCTTTTCTGCAGCGTATGACAGCAAGCAGCGTGGCTTCGCAGCATGGCTGGGGCAGAGGCTCTAGCATTTCAGAAGACGCAAAGGAGGGCAAGGATTTGCAGTGATCTGGTTGTCTAACAAGTGGTGCAGCTCAGACTAGCTGCTTTTGAGAAGAACATTTCTAAAGTGGAGGGAGTGCTCCGTAATTACTTCCAGACACCAAGACTGCCAACTCCTGGATCGACATCTCCTTGTTGAGGTAACTGTTGTACTGAGCCGTGGTTAGCCTTCCACTCTTCAAGGCGTCCTCAATTGAGAACTCTCGACCAGACTTTCTGTCGAGGATCACAGATGATTCCCCGTTGGGACCCTTTATGGAGATCTCCTCCCAGTCACATTCCTGACTCTTCAGTTTGACAAACAGGCTCCATTCAATGAGGCCAAACACATGAGCTTCCTCTGGAGACATTTCTTTGCCCGTGTCGGGGTCAATGACCACAATGGAGCGCCTCAGGTGGTTCTCTCTTTGTTCCCTCTTGATAGCCACTGTCTTGAGGCGATTCTGGAGTTGCTCAATCTCTGCGTCTTTTTCTCTGGATAACTGCTTCAGATCATCTAGCTCTCTTTCCAAAGCTTGGAATCTGGAGTCCAGGTTTATTCCACTGTCCACGTGGGTCATGTTCCTCAAATCCCGAGCTTCTGTTGCTGTGAGTTCAATCTCTGACTGCAGTCTTCTTGTTTCCATCAGCAAGTTCTGTTTCTCCAGATGTAGTTTGTGATTTTCCTCCCGCAGTAAGTCTAGCTCCTTGGATGACTTGGAGTTGTTGAATTCCACCTCGGACAGCCTGGTTTCGAGGCGGTTGATGTCTGCATCTAGCTCCCTCTTACGCCTGCTTTCTTCTTCCAGATTGCTCTTCAGCTTTTGAATCTCGTACTCTGTGTCTCCTTTGTCCACTTGGACACTCTCTGAGAAGACCACTTTCTCTTTGACCTCCATCTTCTCCAAAGAAAGGAGCTTCTTTCTCAGGGCTTCTAGTTCCGTTTGCAAGACTTGTCTCCGATGCTTCTCTTCTTCTAGCTCCAGCTTGAGGAGGGAGTGCTCCTTCTCTTGCTGGGGATCTTGCTGAAGGATCACTTTTTGTTTCACAGTCACTCGTTCTGTTGTCTCTCTCTCCTGTTCTTCTAACTCGTTCAACCTAATCTTCAGCCTCTGCACTTCCAGCTCAGCCTCTCTGCGGGCCTGTCTCTCTTTCTCAAGTTCTTCGAGCTGACGCTCTAGTTCAGACCTCCTCCTCTGCAGCTTGCGGAGTTCTTCACGGAGGGAGTCAATTTGCTTCAGCTCGCTCTCAATGCTCTGAGAGAAGGAGTTGACTTCAGCTTTCAAGGCAGGATCTTGCTCATACTTCACTACTTCCTGTTGGACCACTTTCTCCTTCACCTGGGAAAGCTCTTCCTCCTTTTGTCTTACTCTTTCCTCTTCGAGTAGCCGCTCCCGTTCCAGGTCAATGTGTTTCATCTGTTCATCTGCTAGCTGCACTCTCAGAGACTCTACCTCCTCTCTAGTCTTGGGGTCTTCCCGAAACTGCAAAATTTCTTGAACGACTTCCTTCATATGCACTTGAGGTTTGGTATCTTTCAAAGCTTGTATCTCTTGTTTCAGCTGGTAGATCTCGAGGTCAGCTCTTTCAATTGCTCCTGTCCTCTCTATGATTTCCTCCCGGAGCCGCTGTAGCTCCTTTTCAGTTTCTGGATCATTCTTGTACTTAATGACTTCTTTAATGACTTCTTTGACTTCTACCAGCGGCCCCCTGTTCCTCAGAGCAGCCAGCTCACTCTGGCAGCTTTTCAGCTGTTCGTCACCACCTCGGTATCTCCTCTCCTGCTCTACCAGCTCCAAACGAAGGTTCGCAACTTCATTCTCAGCCTTGGGATCTGGGCGCACAATCTCGCGCACTTTCTCCTGGACGACCACCTTGGCGTTCTCCTCCTCCAGCAGCTGGATCTTCCTGAGCAGCTCAGCCTTCTCCCGCTCGTTGGAGCGACCCTTGGACTTCTCATCTTCATACTGGCGTCGGAGCTCATTCACCTCTCTCTCAATGGCTAAGTCTTTTTCTACCTTCAGCACCTCCTTGACGGTAATTTTGCCCTCAGCAATGGCCCGTTCCTTCTCAAGACGTTTGAGCTTGTCCTGGAGGAAGCTGAGCTCTTCCTCGTGCTTCTGCCGAAGGGCACTCTCTCTCTGCTTGTTCTCCTGCAACATCCGGAATTCCATCTCCAGCTGGGGGTCGTTCTGTAGCTTCAGCACCTCCTTCTCTGTTACCTTCTCCTGCTCTTTGTTCTTCTGACTGGACAGCACAGCGATTTGTTGCCGTAAAAGGATGACCTCGCTCTCCCTGGTTCCTTCCTGCCTCCTGAGCTCTTCCAATTCTTCTTTGAGTTTCAGGATTTCATCGGCCTGAGCTTTATCTTGTTCAATGCGCAGCACCTCTTTCACTATGTACTCCTGCCCTCCTTCCCTCTTCTCGTGCTCCAAAACACGCAGCCGGATTTTAAGAGCCTCCAGCTCATCCTGGAGTACCTGGTTCTTGCGCTGCTCTTCTGCCAGGTTTTGCTGCAGTTTGTGAAAACTCTCTTCCAGCTGAGGGTCAGGCACTTTTTTCAGCAGTTCTTTCTTAACAACCATTTCTTGGGGCTTCTGGTTTTGCAGGTGGACAATGTTGTTCTGAATGGCTTCAATCTCCGCTTCTAGCTGTTGCCGACGCTGTGTCTCATCCTCAAGCTCTTTCTTCAGCTTCCAGACTTCTTCCACGGGCCTCATGGACTTTTTGGTCTGGGCAAAGTCTTGTGTGACTTGAGGCTCTGGTTGCTGTTGTTTGAAAAAAAAAAAAAAAAAAAAGTGTAGTCAAAAAAAATCCAGATAATAATAATTTTGGTGCTTATTTTCAGCACCTCTTGTAACAAAATGACAGGAGGATGTTGAGCTTGGTTAATGGCAGTTGCCTATTGCAAACAGTGAACAAAGGGTATCTGCAAACATCTTGAACTGCTCTGTGGATTCCCAGCCGGAGAAATGCTTTCTGTGATGCCCGTTGCTGTTAGTACGAAGTTTTTAGCCACGAGGGCTGCTGCATTCTGACACAGGGTTGGCAAAACAAGTGTTAAAAATGATGCTCACTGGTGTGAGCAGGGCAATGAGGCTGGGAAATAGAGGGGTTGTGTGTCTAAGTGCAATGCCAGCTAGACTTGTTTCCAGTTCACCTCACAGTAGCGAAGGCACGCGCGTGTATTATTTACACGACTGTCCTTTCAGCCTGACGTTGCTCCCAGGGATCACTTACCTGCCGCAGGAGGCTCTGAGCAAACTCCAGGTTCTGCAGCCTCTGCTTATTCACAGCATTTACTTCGGTGAACTTGGCTGCCAGAACAGCTTCCTACGGAACAAAAAAACACATCGAGAAGAGGTAGTGGAACCGGGGATGCTTGGTCAAGGCTCGCCGACTAGAAACAACATGCCCTAAAGAAGTAACCCTGGGCACTCTTCTAAAAACCTGCAGCTGAGATCTGCCGAGATTTGGGGAGGAAGAGCGATTCTCATGCACACACACTCTCCCGGTCGTACCGTACGTTTCTTACTCGAGGTATGCAAAAAGGTGGAGGAAGTAGAACCTGGCTGCCTGCCTCAACTGGCAGGGTGAGTCTGAGGCAGGAAGCAAATGGATCCTGTGTAAATCCATAGCTTGTGGCCTGCTCTCGCTGCAAGTATTTCTACCTGGCGTGTGGTTTTTAGTGGTGAAACTTCACTCTCTGTTTGTAAGTCTTGGGAGGGGAAAAATGTCAGAGTTTTGGCTTTTCTCCCGTTTTCCCTTTCAGAAAGGAAGAGTTAAATCTAGTATTTCCTCTGCTCTCATTCTGGCCAGCTTCGTTTGAAAAACTTGATGGGTTAAGCATGATGAAAAATCCCTTCCTCCCCTGATTCTCTGCCCTCACCTGCAGTCCCCTCTGGGACCAAGGTTGCCAACAGTAAATATATTTACAGTTTGCAAAATCCCCATTGGTCCCACAGGCTGCCATCTGCTCTAGCTCATTTATTTACCTCCTCTTTCACTTTTGCAGCTGGAGACTGGAGCCTGGGCTTCTTGCTCATGTACCCATTCCGGCCATTCTCCAGGTCGAGGATGGACCGGAGCTTCTCTGCTTCCAACTCGTAGTCCTGTGGGAAGAAGTTCCCAAGAGGAAAGTGAGACTCCTGGGTCCCCTTCAAGCACAGACCCCTCCCTCTTCTTGATCTGTGCCTTAGGTGAGCTGCTGAGGATGGTGGGACCCAACGCACTCTTAGCAGGACCTCCCAGCAACTTTTGAGTTGGGTGTGGCCATGACCATGACAGAACAGCTGCAGGTATGTGCGGACCTTCCAGTTACCTTACCGATGCTGGGCTTGGCGTGGAAGCCCTCCTTTCACAGACAAGTTGCCATGCTAATGGCCACACAATTGTTTTAACTCATCATCTGGCTAAGCAAAGGCACTAGGTCTTCTTTAGCTGGCTCCTTGTAGGATGTGGGTGATTCTGTGCCTCTGCTCTGCTCTGGTGAGACCCTACCTGCAGTGCTGTGTCCACTTCTGGGGTCGCCAGCTTAAAAAAATACATGGACCGGCTCCAGTGGGTTGGACATACAGGGAGGTTGGACTAGATGACCTTTAAATGTCCCTTCAACTCAAACCATTTTATGATTCTCCATGTTGAAGTTCTCCCATTGGCAGAATCGCAGTCCTCACCTTCACTGCCTGCTGGTATTGCTGGGCTGTGGCGGAGACCTTCTGCACCTCCTGTTCCTTGCTTGCAATGTCACTGAGGAGTGCCTGGCATGCACAAGAGATACGTGTCAAAGGGAATACAAAATCCCAGTGCCTTGTTCAGCCTTTTTTGAAATTTCAACACTGAGAATTACAACCTTCTCGAGCTGCCCTGCTACAGGTAATCAAAGTACAGGTAGAACAGTGGGACTTTATGGTGTAAAAATGATGGGTTTAAGTATTTATATATTTTTTTTTTTATGTTTAGGAGCTATCTAAATTTTAGTCCTTCTCTTTTAGTGTTGGTTCTTCTCTTTTCCCTGTGGAGGAGCCCCAGGTGCTCTCCAAAAGAATTACCGCTTGGTTCTTCAGCTTTGTTTCCACTTGCTGGATGTTGTCCGTCTCCTGCGGCTCGTAGTTGGGTATGTTGCACAGGAACTGGTTGACTTTGTCGTAGTTGGTGCGGTAGTTGGAATAGGCGCTCTTCGCTTTCTGCAGAGTCTGCGTTCTGTGGGGGTTAAAAACAGCTCAGCTTCCGTACAATCACATATCTCATTTCTTCTGCAAACATCTTTTAACCCGTCACTGCTTCCTACCCTCTCTAAAGATCCCCGACACAGTTCGTCTCGTGCCCGAGTCCCCTGTCTGTCCCCAAAGTCTCTGTTGCAAGAACACTTAATCCTAAAAGCAGACCAGATCTAGCTCAGCCAGTCCATGCCAGCAACCTCTCTCTCGTTGTCCTTAGCCCTTCCTGGAAGCCTTTCTGCAACTCCTCATTGCCATGATGTTCTGCCTCTTCCAGATTCAGAGTGATTTCAGTCGCACTGTAAATATCCCGGCTGTCCAGCAGTCCAGTCCCAGCTAGATCCTGTCCTAGAATCCTACCTGTGGTCAATTTGCTTGCTGAGGTTGTTGAAGCGCTGGTTGAGTTTGTAGAGCTCAGCTTCCTGCCGCTCGATGTCGGGGCAGTGCTCCTGGAACTTGCTGGCCAGGGTGTTGGAGCACGACTTTGTCCTTTGCAAGTTCTGCTCTGCCTCATTGAGCAGGAACCTCTTGGACTGGAGCTCTGTGCCCATGGCCTGTGGAAAAAAGCAGGAGATTCGCCTGGGTTATGCATGTGCCAGGCTCTTGTCACTGTTCCCCACCAATGCCAGCTGCTGTACTGGGGCTGCAGAGGATGCCAAGGATCAGCTGAGCTGCTGTAGTGCTGCAAGTTATGGAGAAAAGCAGAGGCTTGCAGAGCCACCTGGTGAACCCAATGGAGAGAAGAGCTAGCTCTTCACTCCCTTTTCCACCTGTTAACCTTTAAAGCAAGTGTACTATGTACCAAATATTAGGTGGTCTTCATGCAAGCCTTAAACCTTGCCCCTGCGAGAGCAACAACTCCAGAAGAAGCCGTGAAAGCTTTTGTATGCCAGTCTTAACCTGGGGACTTGATGGAAAAGCTGAAGGAGGACAGAAAACTGCCTTAGCTGATCCTTGGCCCTTCTGTAGCAGAAGGATCGCCTGTTTTGGTTGGTAGATTTTCCGAGCGATAACTGTTCTCAAAGCCTTGCTAGGTCCACCCCTTTCAGGTGTCAGGCCTTTGCATTGCTTTTCCCAGACCTGTTTTATCCTTTACTTCTCCATTAGTCCTTTTGTCAAATCATGAGTATTCAACTGGTATTTGATTTCTGTGTTGGGAGGGGGAAGGATCTGCATTTAAAGTAGGTGGGGATCACTGCAGTTAACGTGAGGTCTCGTCTCCAGCTTGGTGAGGCCATCCCTTTACAAACTGATTCAAGCCTTTGAGCTGAGCAGCTGTTACCCCAGACTTGTGGAACGTGGTTTTGTACGTGGAGCATGTCAGTAGGGTAGAAAACTGGCTGGAGAAAAGACTCACCAGCAGCTCTTCTTTCTTGCGGTCTACCACTCGCAAGTCCTCTGGTACCGTGTCATCTGCAACCAGTTTGTTCTCGTAGGTAGACAGCAGGTCTCGGCCTTGTTGGAGGCTCTTCTCGAGGTGTGTGGCCACCTCAACTCTGTAGAGACACAAGAGGAAAGATGTTTAAGCACTCCTGCACCTCTGTTTCCTGCAGCACCTTACATTGTGCCAGGCTCAGAGCCAGGACTTAAGCCATGACTTACTTCTCTTGTGCAGCACTGAGTAGCTGGACCACACGGTCGTACTTCTTGTTGGTGTTCTCTACCTTGTTCTTTACCAAGGTAGCGCTGCCGGTGTTCGGCACGGATTCGATGAAGACCTCACACTCCTGGATCTTCCTCACCTTCTCAGGTTCAATGCGACGGACCTCATTGGTAATGTTCTGCAGTAGGAATAAAGCCTTTATAGCAACTGAACTACAATCTTGTGGCTACAAAGAAGCTGACCCTCGAGAAGGGACAACAGGGCTGAGGGCTTGTGTTTGGTGGCAGCTGCCTTGCAGCCCTGTAGAGGACAAAAGGAAGTTTTGACTTGACTTCTGTTGGCTTGTACCTCCTCTGCAGCAGGCTAGCTAGCCCTTAGCAAGGAAATTCTGGCTGAGGAGTGGTTCCCTCTAGCTCTGTCAGAAACGTGCTGGACTCATCTGAACTGTTGGGCTCTGCAGTCTGACGGATGAATTCTTGCCTGGACATCAAAGCGCTGCAGGCAGTTGGAACAATTTGCTTTCACTTGTGGTGGCACTTGGATTTTGACACAGCCCTCGGCAGGTGATGTAACCAGGACCTAACCTCCTCCTACAGCAAAGGAGGTTTGTGGCATGGAGCCTGGCTTAATTAGGGGTCTGAAGGAGACGAAAGGAGCAGAATGCTGCCAGCACCAGAGCCTAGCAGAGCAGGTCCATGAGGACAAAGAGTGCCCTGGATGGTAAGTGTTATCCTGCTCCTTTCTGAGCTGGTGCTGGCAAAGCTAACATCCTTGCTGTGCTCAGAATACGGGCAGGATCAAAACTCGAGGGCTCCCCTTTCTTCCTCACAAACCACACTCTACAGTCATCACCTTTTTCCCATTCAACCTTCCTGCAACTGAGCTGGTCAAGGAGCAGGGCAAAGGTTTTTAGCTTCTGAGCCTGCTCAGAGGGCTTTTACCCCTCTCCAGCTGTAAGCATCCCTCCATCCCTGCATGCTCCTGGGCTCTGGGAGCACTTACAGCTCCCAGGATACCTGAGGACCACCCTGAAGAACCCCTGGGAGCACAAGGTCTGTGTGTGGCACCATCTGTCTGCTTCCACAGCCCCGTACCTTCAGGTCCTTGGAGCGCTCAGTGCTGTCCTGCACAGCCCGGCTCTGCTCCAGCGGTGGACGGAGGTTTGCCGTTATTGCCTTCTCCTGCTTGTCCAGGTCGCTGTTCACTTTCTCCAGCCCTGCCAGAAGCTGACGCCCCCGAACAGATGCAGCATCTGGATAACAAGGTGTGTGTGTGTGTGTGTGAAACCAGGTCAAAGCCGGTTGGAAGCCGAGTCTAGGCTTGATCCCACTGGTGAATGCAAAACGCACATCCCCCTCCACTCCCTGAGCTGTGCTGCTCCACCCCTGCACACATCCCAACACCGTTGTCCCTAGGACCCTTTAGGAGTTGGGAAGCTCTAGGTGACATTCTCCCTGAGATAAGACACCACTGAAGTTGGTGGGGGCGAACCCCAAGGTGCCCTTCCAGAGCCACACCTCCAATGCTATCTGCTTTCAGCCCCTCGTAGCGCTGCTGGAGGATGTTCTTGCAGTTGGCCGTCTTCTCCTTCACGGTCATGTAGTGACGGGCAATTCTGCAAGACAGGACAGTGTGGGAGCAGAGTCAGGCCCTTGGCCCCCTCCATCACCCCACTGCCCAACCCGGCGCTGCTCCAGGAAGGGGGAGCAGCTCTGGAGGGGGGTTGTGGGACCTGACTCCTCGAGATACGCACAAAGCAAGTTGGGGAGAAGCACCATGTTGGCAAAGGGGTAGAGCAGTGTCTTCACAGGTGTGGGGAGAGGCAGCAAAGGCAGGTACCTGCCTGCTGGGAGAGGGGCTGGCAGCTCCCCTTGCCATAATTCCCCTCCACCGCCACCTCCCCAGAGGAGGGGGGACCTGGATGCCTCCAAGCAGTCCCCACTTTGCCACGTCGGATCTTGTGTGCAAGCAGGAGGGTGCAGGAAAACTTCCTGGAGGAGGCCTGAGGCTTCGGGCAGGAACTGGGGCAGGAGCAGCCCCCCGCCATCAGCGCTGTGCTATGGGATGGGGCATGCAGGGCAAGGGAGGTGAAGGCAAGGGCAAAGGCTGCTGGGGCAGTGGGAGGAGAGGATGGGGCAAGCTGGGGGGGACACGTACTGGTCCGCCAGCCCTATCGCTTCTTCATCGGGCGGGGGGATCATGAAGCAGACCCCCGGGGCGCTGATCTTCTCTCCCGTGCTGTCTGCCACTTCCCAAATGTCTCCGCTGTTCTTCTGCAGGGTGTAGTGTGTTCCTCGGCTTATCTGGCCCTGAGGGACAGGAACCGGTTGCAGCAGCAG
>NW_009702820.1:10863-11231 GCF_000703405.1 Apaloderma vittatum
TCAGCCGGAGCCGCTCGCTCCTCGCCGGGCTCCGGCTTCGCTGTCCCATCCCTTCAGTCAACTACTCAATCTGGCAAAAACTGATACCAGGGTGGAGGGGGATGGATGCAGATATGTTGGTGATGGTGGGTGACTTTCGATCAGAAATGTGCCCGGACATATTCACCACCTCAGCGCAGAGAGCGTGGGAACGTGATGGAGCCGGGCTGTCGCAACCTCCCTGAGGGTGTGTGATAGTCAGGCTGTCCGCAGGGCTGCGTTCCCCTCCAGACCCCTCCTGCCCTGCTCCTCCTGAGCTGCAAAACCTGCTTTCCCACCTTCACCTCATCCCCTGCTGCGGGAGACCTTGCCGCTTGGACACTGGCCAA
>NW_009702820.1:11395-11632 GCF_000703405.1 Apaloderma vittatum
GCCGGCGGTACCGCAGGGGCAGGATGTGCTGGCTGCGCTCCTGTAAGGACTTCACCACCTCCTCGTACTTGTCCAAGGCCTTCTCCTGGTCCTAGTGAATGGTTAACAACCAAAAACAGTTGGACAAGGTGGGAAGAACAAGCTCCCAGGCTCTTTCAGCTGGGGAGGAGCTGGTACCAGCGCTGCCGGAGCTTCGCTTTTGCTTAATGCTAGCGAAAACAGCGCCCGAGCACTGCT
>NW_009702820.1:11654-26074 GCF_000703405.1 Apaloderma vittatum
CCTGCGCTCTCCTGCCTATTTCTGCAGCAAGGCTGAGGACGGTGACAGTGCCCAGGAGCTGCTGGACCTTGGCACTAGCCACCAGGCACCAAAAAGCATTCCCTGGGATGTGGTCTACAGCTGCATGTTGATGGGCAGCCCTGTTCCCAACTCCTAGCCCTAATCGCTGCCCCGTGAAAAGGCTTCTCCATCAGCCGCGTGAGTTCTAGCCGTGCAGGTGGACAGCCTGTAGCGTTGAGTGGGATGGAGCATGCAGGAGGAGAGGGACAGCTCTCTGGAAGAGCTATCAGCTGTCCCAGGAAACGTTCATCATCTGGGCCTGCTGCAGCACGCTTGGGCTTGGATTTGAGCTCGGGCTGGGCCAGCGGCTCAGCTCAGCCCTTCCCAAGTGGGCGATCTCGCAGCTCAGCTCTCGGCAGCACAGCAAGTTCCACAACCTCCTTCTGGCAGCAGGTCTAATTATGCTCCCGCCCTTAATGAGCGCGAACTCAATGAGAGAACAAATACAAACCAGCCCAGTGAGCAATTACGTTGCTATGGGAGAGGCGATCTCTAGCTAGAGGGGAAGGAAGAGCCGGATGAAGGCTGGGCAAAGGGAGGCAGCAGCGTGGTCCTGCTGCTCGCCATGGAGAAAGCTAGGCTAGAAGCCTCCACTGGTGCCGTAGGGGTGCTGTCAATCTCCTATGGTCCTGCCTGCACCAGTACTCACATCCAGCTCCCGGAGGAGCGACTCGAGCTGGTATCTGTCCTTGAACTCCGGGCTGAATTTTTGGTCCAGGTCCGTATCCACCTTCTTCAAGAGCTCCTGGGCATCCTTAGTGTCTTTCTGAAACTGCAGAAAGGCAAAATCTCTTGTGAGAAGAGGGTCTCACTGAAACATGGAGCAGAACCATGTCAGCACCCTGGTCCTCACACTGCCTGGAGTGAGGACAGCCACCATGAGCTATGATGGGAACATGGACCCCCAGAAAGTACGTGGAGAAAGGCAAGGAATCGCTATTTCCCACACTCAGGACAGCAGAGCTAGGGGGAAAACAACCAGGGGCAGCTTATTCCGTGGTCTTCTCCTGCAGAGCTGTTAAATCTCACCACAGTTTTGTTTCACTTGGACAGTGTCACAACGGTGTGTGGTGCCTCCATCACCAGCCCCATGGAGAAGGCAGAGCCAAGCCCTTCCACACACAAACCACCTCCTGGGGCAGTTATTCTGGCAGATACCCACAAAAAGGCACTGCCTGGGCTGGGCACCAGAGCTCAGCTTTGGTAACAGCCTCATCACGTCGTCAACACGCCCAGGCTGTGGGAGAGGAATCCAACCCGACCTGCTCCTCCGCAGAGCCTCCCTGGCTGTCGGATGCAATTAATCCGGCAGACATCTGTCTGCCGAGCTCAGCTGGAGTGCGGAGCCCCAGCGTGGGGCTCCCTGGGGCACCAGCTCCGCTTTCTGCAGGTGGAATTGCCCCACTTGGACCTGTTCTGCTTCTGAGGGGAGCATGCGAGGTCTCCCCATGCCTTGTTTGGGGTGAGGGACCTCCACGAGATACCTCCACTGTTCTGCAGACAAGGATGCTGACGCTGGGCTGTGGCTCTTGAACCTCAACACTGGAGCAGATGCTTTCTGCAAGTCATGCTTTGTCCAAGCCATTACTGACCTCTGGTGCTTGAACAGTTATTTGTGTTATATCAGCTCAAGATGGATCTCCTAGCCTTAAAAGACTAAGGGACTCAATCTCTTCTACCTTGTCTCCAGAGCAGCAGGAAAAGCCCAGAAAGAAGGTGCTGGGTTGCAGGAGATCCCAGAACACGAGAACAAACAACAGTGCCTCGCTGCCCCAGGGATCTGGTACCTTGTGGAAGTCCTCCATGAACTTCAGGTGGCTCTCCTCACAGATCAGCAAGTTGAGGTACTCCTTCCAGTCGGCGTGCACTGCCTCGATGTGAGCCTGCAACACAGGGATGGGATATGGACATTAGCAGAATCACCCTATGGTAGGGATGAGCCTGAGCTGCCCACCAGAAAGTACCATTTTCCATCTTGAGTGAACAACCCCTTGGTTGCCTCTGAAGCCACCCACAGGTGCTGTCAGGTCAAAGCTAGGATGGGAATAACGGAGAGCTAGTCCAAAGCTGAGATGCTCTAATGGGAGCATGGGGCTAGGTGGAAGGAGGTGGTAAATCCTGTGGCCTCATGTCCGTCTTCCCATCAAAGGTGGAGCTTGCCACCATAATTTATCCTTTGTAGGCAGGCACAGGGTAATTGCCACAGGAATGAGGAGGTCAGGAAGAGCTCCTTAGGTTTATCTCGGCTCCTCCAATGGTGTTTACATGCTTGCAGGTGAAGGAGACTTTTTCCCACTTGGCATTCCGGGAAGTAAAGCCAAGAGTTGCGTTGGCACCAGGTCCCGCACCGGAGAAGGGCTGGGCAAGTCCCCTGAGCTGCTGGGTGGGTGGGGGAAGCTGGAACCCATCCCTGATGCTCACCTCGATGGCGTTCTTCCCAGGGTGATTCTGGGCGAGCAGCTGATCTCCATCCGCGTGCAGCTTGTTGATGGCCTCCTCCTTCTCCTCCAGCTTCCGGTGGATGAAGTTCTAGGTGGAGAGAGGCGAGATACTGATGCCTGTGCGAAGAAAGGGGACCCTGGCTGCATCCTGTGACTGAGCTACTCTGAAAGGGCCTGAACAGCTCCACCAGACAGAAGGAGTGATGTTCCCGTGCTGCAGCTTTCGCTTTTCCTTCCCTTGCAGATGTTGCTGGAGATGTGGCTCTTGCCAAGCAAATGCGGAGATAAGGGAGAGGAGAATGAGGAAGCTGTCAAGCTTCCTCATTGCGTCATCTTTGCCAGGAGGTAAGGATTAACCCTGTTATCATCTGTATGCCTCAAAATGCGTCATGCCGGAGCAGGGGGAAAACTGAGGGATGGGGACAGGGATGTTTCCCACCTCTGTCCAACCCCTAGCCTGCTTCCCTGGCTCCGTGTCCACCTCTCTTTGCCTCCAAGCACCCGGGCGAGTGGGCACAGACCTCGTACTGCCGACGCCGGCTGGGGTAGTCCAGGTTGTGATCGCTCCAGTCGTAATGGGTCCTGTCCTTCGCTTGCTGATCCAGCCAGTAGAGCTTGTTGGTGCAGCGCTGCATGTAGTCCTGCAAGGAGTTCAGATCCTGCTGCCGCTGCTGGGAGCCAGCCTGGGAAGGGTCAGAGGGAAGAGCTCAGCTGAAAATTCCTCTCCGTGGGTCTTCTTGGGGTGCCCAGCTACCTCAGCAGGGGACCCCATGCCTCCCAGGATCCCAAGAGGTCTCTTACCAGCAGCTTCTGGTATTTGGCTTGGAAGTCACTCATATATTCCTGGTAAGAGAGGAGAAGCAAGGCAAGAGTTAGGAGCATGTCTCTGGAGTGCGGTGATCTGGCCGGGGCTTGCTGGTGGAGGGGAATGTGAGGTTTATGAGATTTGCTTCATGAAACTACAGTCGGGGTACACTGCTGAGCTCTGAGGTTAGGTGTAGATCTGGGAGCCCACTCAACCTGGTCCAGGCTGTAGCAGTGTGGATGGTGGGATGGCATCGTCAGCAAGTCAGGACAGGGTGGCAGGAAGAGGGGCAGGAGAGCTGACCTTGTTGCCTTCCTTGGCGATGTGCGGGCCGATGGCCATGACCTCGTTGTGGAAGATGTTGTGCTCTTCTACCTGGCTGTTGACCAGCGGCAGGTCGGTCCCAAAGCCTTTGCTGCTTAACGCGTCCTGCGGGGCACAGGAGGTGGAGGTTAGTGGTGGGGGAATGGGATGTGGCTAAAGACCTAGGAAACATCTCTTGGAGGTGGCCGTGGAGATGGGCTTGGACAGGCTACACTGTCGGCAGCGTGCGCGTGCCTGGGAGGATGTGGGTGAAGTTGGAGGGTGACCACGGGGATCCCAGTTTGGGGGTTTTAACCGTTTTCTGTCTGGAAGATTGTCAGGTGTGGGAAAATATAAAAAATAAGGGCCAAAGCAGGTGGTGACCAGGTATGCTGAGGCAAGGACCCGAGACCTGAGGCTTGTTCAACTCAGGGAGCAGAAGGCTTTGCGGGGACATAACAGCATCCTTCTTATAAGGTTGTTGAGAAAACGGAGCCAGGCTCTGCAAGGTGGGGTGTGGTAGAGAGAGGAGAGGCATAAATTGAAACAGAGGAAGCACCGACTGGGTGTAAGGAGCAGCTTTTCCACTCTTGGGACAGCGGGGCATGGAAGCACAGCGGAGAGCAGTCTCCATCCTCAGATGGAGCAGGAGGTCACCCAGGAGGTCCATGACCAGGCTGAGCCTCAGAGCTCATCCTCCAAAGGCCAGGCTGGCACACTCCCCTGTGGCCTCCTCATCCTCAGCTTCGAGCCCCAGTTCCTGGCCTATGTCCCACCACCTCTGCACCCTCTCCTGCCATGCAGCACCCCACCTCCTTCCGACACACCCAGTATAAAGCTGTCAAAGCTTCTAAGAGCCTGTTCCTCTGCAGGGAGATGCACGAGGTCCTGCCCAGCGCTGATGCTCCCCTCTGTACCTGTTTCTCCTCGATCACTGTTGACCAGTTGACCTGGGGCTCAATGTGCTGCAGGGGGAAGCTGTAGATCTGGTTGTGCTTCACACGTAGGTTTGCCACTCGTTCCTTCAGCTGCCGGATGCTGTGGGAAGGGAAAGACAAGGGTGGGATGAAGGATGCGGGCAGGGGCCAGCCGGCATGAGCAGCAGTGGCTGTAGGTGATCCTACAACACGTTGTGCAATCAGCTGGAGGGAAAAGGCAAAGATTCCGTGTCTGCCAGCTCAGGGCCAGCCTGTCCTGGGGGAGAGATTCTCCCCCAGCTGTGGCCCTTCTCAGCCTACATGTGCTGGAGGATGGCTGCACCTTAATGGTGCACTGGCATGCAGGAGGAGCCCATGGTGAGCAGGAGCTGAGCAGAGCCCCTGGAGAAGCATCTCCAAAATGCTGCAAGGCTCTGGGGACAGGTTTCCCCCCCAACACACACACCCCCAGTACTCACTCTTCCGTGATCATGTCACCCTGGGGGTGTTTCATGTGCCGGGCGATGGCTGCGTCCCCATCCAGCACGTAGAGGAGCTTGTCGGACTCGGTGAGTTTCTGAGCCGTCACGTCCTTGTACTGTGCGAGCTGGCAAGCCTTGATCTTGTGCAAATCCTGGGCAGGCAGAGAGTGGGGAGGAAGGGTCACTGGGGGAAAAGAAATGGTACCCAAGAGGCCATCCCACCACACTGTCCCTGGGCACCAGCTCTGCTGTCTTCTGTCCTCCCAGTGATGTATTTTGCTTTCCCCCTTGCCCAAGGGGGGCTGTGGCTTGGGGAGGCTGTGTGGCCTCGGGATGTGTTGTACCTCTTTGGGAAGAGAAGGAAGGGTCAGACCCCTTCTCAAGGAATGGTTTGGGTAGGAAGGGACCTTAAAGATCATTTTGTTCCCACCCCCCTGCCATGGGCAGGGACACCTCCCGCCAGACCAGGTTGCTCCAAGCTCCATCCAACCTGGCCTGGAACACTTCCAGAGTGGGAGCTCCCACAGCTTCTCTAGGCAACCTGGCCTAGTGTCTCACCACCCTCACAGTGAATTTCTTCCTAATATCTAACATAAATCTCCCCTTTTTCAGTTTGAAACCGTAATCTTTCATCCTATCACTGTGCTCCCTGATGAAGAGTCCCTCCCCAGCTTTCCTGCAGCCCCCTTAAAGCACTGGAAGGTGCTATAAGGTCTCCCCGGAGCTTCTCTTCACCAGGCTGAGCAGCTCCAACTCTCCCAGCCTGTCCTCACGGGGAAGGTGCTCCACAGCCTGATCATTTTGTCTTTCATCCCAGCCAACTGCTGTGATGCACATCCAGGGACGCATATCCCTGCTCTGCACAGCCCTCAGTAGGGAAGAATTTTGGGGCCCCTTCACCTATTTACACCCTCCCACCTTCTTCCAGGAGCTGGGGGAACCCACATGTCCCCCCCATTACGGATCACTGTAGCCCGGGTCCCCATGTACCACAGGAGGGGAGACAAGACTGCAGCAAAGTAGGGAGAAGGAGAGAGCAGAGGGGACAGTGCTGCTCGAGGGGAGCCCGTGTGTGCGGGGCCAGGGCTTCACTTACATTTTGCATTCGGGAATCGGTCTCCACAATGTTTTTCTCCACCTGGTCGGCATTTTTCTGCAGGCGCTCGATGAGCTCAGTCAGCTCTTTGCTGGAGATGCTGGGGAGGAAGAGGAGGAGAAAGAGTGGGGGTGTGTGTTAGGGGAGTGGAACTCATCACCCCACAAGCACGACCACAGCCCTAAGCTGCTGCCAGGGGTGGGGGGATGCCGTGACCCCAGGAGGTGGCCGGGGGCCAGCCGAGCCTGCCAGGCACTGCAGCTGTGGGTGACTCACTGCTGCCTTTCTAACACTTTCCAAAATACTCTGGCTGCTCTGCCAGGAGAGATAGGGGGGTGAAATGGGAGCGATGCTGTAGGCGAGCCTGAGCCTCCGCTGGCTTCTGAGCAAGAAAGAAAAAATGTTTTGACAGGGACAGGGAGAGGGACAGGGGAGCCTGAGCAGGGGAGGACCTGGACCCCACACATGCAGGCGAGATGACCCGTTGGAGGCTGTTGCCCATGCCCTGAGCATCCAACATTGGGGTGCAGCCCTGCTTTGGAACCCCTGCTGTGCCCCTCCACACCACGGCTTCCTTCCTCTGCAAAGGGTTATTCACTATTGAAAGCAAAGGAAGGCACGGGGCAGCAGGCATTGCATCTGTCTTTTGGTGCTTTGGCTTTTGCTCCCTGGGTGATGCTGGCCCAAGCCTCTCCATTTGCTGGTGGGGTGCAGGGGCAGCCGAAATATTCACAGCCCCGCCACTGGGCTGGCTGAGCCGGAGCCGGGGGGGGGGGGGAGCCGTTGACATAGCTTTTGCATCGCTGGGGTTATTTTAAGCATTTGGTATCCACACTGTGACTTTGGCTGCCAGGAGAGGTGGCAGGGTGCCGGGACACTGTGCCAGGCCGGGCCCACGGCTCTGCAGACCCAAAAGCAAGGTGTTCTCCCCAACATTGCCTGCCAAAAGGGGTCACAGAGCTGAATTCATTGAGGAGGCTGGGGCTCGTGTCCCAGCTGTGCCGTTTTGCTGTGTGGGCTCACTCCCATCCCAACCACCTATAGAGCAGGGATAATGAGCCTTAATGACCTTGTTATGTGGTGGTAGAATTAATCTTTACATGGTGCTTGGAAGTGTTAACTGCTGTTAGAGCTGCTGGTAAGATGAGTTGTGTGTCTTCTGCAAGGGTTGAAAGGCAACAGGGCAGATGGAGGGAGAGCTGAGTTGTCTGGTGGAGCATCCCAGCCGTGCTTGCTCATGGCATGGGGGGCTCCTGTGTCCCCAAGGTGGGCACCCTGACCCAGCAGCTTCATCAGCCCTGCTCCAAGGGCTCCTGGAGCACCTAGGTCCTTTACAGGGCAGGAGTTCACCACGTTGAGCTTCTCCAGGACAGCATGAGGCACATCCTCCTATTTTCCACTGCACGGTAGAAGACAAAGCTGAGAGTGGATATGGCTTGTTGGCCAAGGCAGTCCTCTTCCAGTGCTTTGCAGTCGCTTCCAAGGACATGTGCCAGCACTCTGCTATCAGCAGTGGCCTCATCAGTCCTGGGCACCTTGGGGACCACGTGCAGACTCTGGCAGGGACATCTCAGCTGGCTGCCTTTCCAATGGGGCAAAAACGTTTGGCCAGCCTGGGTCAGGCCAGCCTCCCTCCTAGCCCCGGTGCTGAGCTTCAGGACACGTTCCTGCCTGCTACGGGCGCTCTCATTTTCAGTGCAGCCGAACAAACCCATAAACCCAGCTCTGGGCTTGTTCCTCCCTACCTTGAGCCCTGGCCCAGGCTGTAGGAGCTTCACAGTATCTGACAGCTCCACAAAAGTTCACACTTCCCAAGGAGTTCTGGCACGGGCAAGATTTACATTGAAGGTTTGAGGTTTTTTTCTTTTCTTTTTATAGAAGCTGCATCATAAGGATGGTACTTGGCGTGGCTGGTGGGTTGTGCCCATCACTGCTGCTGTCTTCTGATGAGCTGTAGTTACACACACGTAATTCTCTCAGCAGCAAAAACGAATCAAGCGAACATTTCCGAGCAGGGGAGCAAACGAAGGGGTCGGTGCGAGTCGTGTGGACAGGCTGCAATAATTGCAAGGAGGAGCTTGGTTTTCTGTTCAGTAATCTGGGGTGCACTGGGAGATGGGATGTGGGTGGCTGGATCCTGCTGCAATGGCAGAAGCAGCTCTTCAAAATCCACTTTGGGGGTTTCTTTTAATCCACATCACCCTGGGAAAACGTCAGATGAAATTGGTGGGGAAAAAGCAGTTTGAAGCTGGGCAACTGGAATGGGCTGTGCGTTTGGTGAGTCCTCAGGTGATGGTTGCTCAGAGCTTTGTCCTGAGAGAGCTCGCAGTCACTGAGGAGCCTTTCTCATCGTTTACCAATGATCTCGAGGCCCCCTGAGCTTTTGGGGGTGGGAGAAGCTGATTATCCAGGTAGGAGCTTGAGATGCTTCACAGCTGGGAGCTGAGCAGGACTCGGGAAGAGCTGTATCCTCTCTGTGTTCTCTCCCTTAGTCCTGGTGTTTTCTAGCAAGCTCCACAATGAATTTTCAAGGGTTTGGTGGATCTATAATATGGATGGAAAAAAAAATTCCAAAAAGCAGAAAAAGTCTGGGTTTTTTTCTGGTTCTGGTTTTGATTAAAGCTTCAGACTTGCACGGAGGAAATAAAATTAAGGCTGGAATTGTTTGGGATCTGCGGCTTTTCAGCCACGGCTTCCTGAGCTGTTGCTGCTGATCTGGTCTAGCAGAGCTGAGCCTGGAGATTCTGCCTGGCCTTTGTGCTCACTTTGGGTTGCCAAAGTGGATCTTGGATGCTGGTGGTACCCAAGGAGGGGGGGACAGAACTGTCCCTTCTCCATCTCTGCAGGGAATAGGGAGGGCAGAGGATGGTGTTTCCCTGCGTTGGAGAGCAGTTTGCCCGGTAATCCAGAAACTCCTGCTTTGATGTGCAGCATCTGGGTGACCAGGGAAAAGCAAACGCAGAGCTTGCTCAGAGCAAGCAAGGACATGCTCGGTTATAATGTGGGCACGGCTCTGCCGCTCGGGCTCGGCTTTCCTGACGCACGCAAGAGCTCTTGGCTCTCTGTGATTTACTCCAGGAGTCACCAGCGGAGCTGGCCACTGTCACCAGATGAGGTTTTGGTGCAGGGAAACCTAATAAGAACCTCCCATGGGAGCCAGATCTCAAAAAACACCTGCCTTAGCATCAGGGGAGCTGCTCCTCCACACCCCTTATTCTTTTTCTCATGAGATCTCTCTTATTTCTGTATTTATTTCTGCATAGTTATCACTTCTGTGCTGCTTAATCACTGCAAGTTACTACTACGAGAACATCAGCCCTGTTAATAACCTGCCTCCACAGCTGTATAATATTAATAATAACATTATGAACCTGGTTGATAAACCACGAGTACAAGTGCAGTCCCTGCATCCATCTGGATGTTGAACAGGGTGCCAGCTGGGAATGCTGAAGCCTGGCCAAAATCTCCATGCCAGGGGATGGAGGAGGTCGACTTCTCCTTGCCTTTCACCCGCCAAGAGGAAGAAGATGCAGGAGGAAGGCAATGGGCAAGAAGCAGCGAGGAATTAGCTCAGCTGGTGCGAGGAAGGAATTTGCAGGAGATGGCTCTTTCGGGGAAGCTGCTGGGAAGAGCAGTGAGTGCATCCTGGCTTTGGAGCTGGCAGGGTAAGGCAAAGGGGTCCCGGGGCCAAAAAACAGGCAGGAGGGGCTGGCCAGAGCACAGGGCAGGAGGGAAAAGGGTAGGATTTGGCCATGGCCCAGCTGGGAAGGGCTGAGCAGAGGCAAAGGTGCTCAGGGCACGGCCCTTGAGAGGCTCTGCAGAAGGAAGGGAAATGCAGAGCTTTTCTGGTAAAAGAGATAAGTCTTTGTTTTGAAAGATGAAGGGGGGGGGAAAAAAGCCTGGAAAAACTGGCTTTGTCATTTCTGGAGAACTTTTAACATTTTCTGATCAGGAAGGAAAAAATTATATCACTCACAAAAAGCTGTTATTTCTTTAAAATGCTGCCTTCGGCAGCTGTAGTGCGAAGGACCTAAGGCTATTCTCATGAGGAGCAGGAGGGATTTTTTGGGTTTCTCCCAGCTGGGAAGGCAAGAGGAGGCAGCTGCTCTGGGACAGACATCGCTGCATCCATGTACCCCACAATCCTGACCTCAGGTGATGCTTCGTTTCAGAGGGGCTTGTGTTTTTCTAAGGTTTTGGGGGGATTTCTTAAGAGTTTTGGTTGGATTCTTTTTTGGAAGAGGCGTTCTCACCAGACAAATATGATAATACTTCTTTTGATACAGCAACTTTGCTGCTAAAAACAGGCCTTTTTGCCCTGTTTCTATTTTTTTTTCTCTCTTCCCATTAGGTTACACCTGCAGATGACAGCACTTTTTGGAGCACGCTTCACTGAGGCCAGCATGTCCGCACATTTGCACGCTAGTTTCGCACTTACTGGCAGGTGGTGGGGAAATCCCTTCTTGGTTTCCTTCCTGCCCTAAAGAGGCTATTTCACTAAATGTCTCCATGTGAGGATGGTCAAATCGATCCTCCTGGAGTTCTGAACCACTCTGGCCAACCACAGTCCCTGCAAAGGCTCCTGCTGGGAGCTTATCCTGGCAATCGGATACTTGCTGGGAGAGTTAATGGGAAGGGCTCTGCCCCTGCTGGGAAACCTTCCCATGCCAGGAGCTTCTCCTCGGCCAGGGACAAGTGACACAAGGTCCAAGCATGGCCCCTGGTCTTGCTCATTGCATCCCACTGCTGGGATGCACAGACAGGCAGTGCCCACCTACTGCTACTCTCAATCCCATCTCTGTTGAATTTCCGTTTATACAGATCTCATAATAATACATATCCATGTGAGCACTGCTGCTGGAGAATGGGTTTTAGGAGGGACTTGAACTGCACCAACCCTCCAGAAGACCACAGCATAAATGCCCTTATTACTCCTTGAGCTGTGGCTACCTCTGCATGATATCCCCTCACACTGCTTTTAATGAACTGGAGCGAAACTGTGGCACTGGGGCTGGGCTATGTCTGGTATAAATCAAGTTTGGGAGAGAGATTAAGATCTGCCTGAAAACTCGGGAGCAGCACGCCGTCAAGCTACCCACGTCAGGGCGTAGCTGGACAGCAAGGTTGCTGTGCTTAGTGGCAGCTTGTTTCAATTATATTTATCTTCCCTCGGAGTAATGGTGATAGTATTATTGTAATGCACATGGAAATGAATGCAGAAACAGGCCAGGTGATGGCCAGGTTTGCTCCCCAGTAAATACAGAGCAGCTGCCCTGACTCACCTGCTGTCTGGTCCTTCATTGCTGACTCCCAGCACTACCAAACAGCCTCTAGAAACGGGTGTCAGCCCTCCCCAGCTTTTGCCCCAGCTGCCTCCACCCCCTCTTTAGCTGGGGACCAGGTCTCCTCACACCAGGAAGGGTCTTCCAGGGCTGGGAGCCCTCCTGGATGGATAGTCTCAATGAGAAGACGCCAAGGATGAACACCTTTCCTGCTGGAAGGAGGCTGAGTTTCAGCAGTGACTTCTCAAGGCTGAGCTGTGTTTTCTACCTCCCAAGCCTGGATTTTCCCACCACTAAGTATGGCAAGTGTTTGGTGAAGATAATGGTGAAGGAGGGTGGTGGTTTTCCCCCATACTATGTCCCTACTCAAGGTTCTGCTCCCCATATATACATTTATAAAACGCTGCTGGGATGGGGTGAGTAAGAAGAGCATAAAGCAACCAAATCCATAAGACAAATTAAACATTGGCATCATCATCATCCACGTTCCCCAGACAAGGTAGGGAGATGCCCACACACCTACTGACGTGCCCAGGGTCGGGTGTGGGTGGCTACTGAGCCTAAAGGCCACAGGCCCACACCAGAGCTGCAGCAGATAGTCCTAGGGAGGATCTCACACCCTGGTCCTGCAGGGGAAAAACAAAACCACGGTGAAGTGTGGAGGAGCATCAAGGGGTAAAGTAACCATGGGTGCTGTATGTGGCATTAGGGGGAAGTTGCTCTTTCCTCATTCAGAAAGGGGTTTGGCTTCTGTGGGGACCTGCATCCCCGGCACGGCAGCCGGGATAGAGCCAGGGAACCTGTTTCTGCACACCCAAACCTCTCCCTGTCGGGCAGGCTGTGAGCAGCTCAGGGATAGGCAGGGGAATTGCTCGAAGCCCGTATGCTTCAAGGTTCTTCAGAGGGGAGGCTGAAGGGCCAGTTCAAGGTTGGAGAAGAGTGGCTGTCTTGATCCAGGGGGAACAAAGAGTGGTTTTCACAGCACCTGGCTTGAACTGTACAGGCCCATGGAGATCCTGAGTCTCCAGTGCTGCTCACTGAGATGCCCCCATCACAGAAAGGGTTTGTCCCAAGGCTGAAGAAGCTACCAGGACTCACAGCAGCTCCTCTTCAGGCTCCGAACTGCCTCAGGAAGGTGCTTCCCAGGCAACCCCTACCCAAATCAGCTGAGCTCGTAGCCCCGGCTCCTCACTGCTTACAAGAAACGTTCTAGCATGCTTGCCCACTTGCCAAACCGGTGCTCGGTGATTGCCCTGTCACTGCTGCACTTCGAAGGCTCGGTCACCTTTGAAGGCTTGGCACTAAGCCCTCGTCTTAAGGTGCAGCCGTGGCTGCGCAGCCTCACCAAAGCGCAGGACGAGGCCAGGCTGTACATGGTGTCGAAATCTCTGTCCCTGTTTACGGTGGGGGTGGTTGGTTGATTTTAGCAGCGTTGCTCTGTGTTGTCTTTTTTTTGTTGAGGTTTTTTTGTTGTTTTTTTTTTCTAAGCAGCAAAACTGGGCGGGAGCCGGCTGAGAGCCTGGCAGCGCCTGAAGCGCGGCCGGAGCTCCTTGCTTCTTTGCAATCTTTCTTCCAGCAAGTTGTTTAACCGGTCCGGCACCGGCTTCTCCGTCTTGATGGTGGGGCTGTTTCCACACGGTGGGAGCGTTCCTCGGATTCACAGATGTTTGTAAACTCCACGGCAGGAATTAACAAATTGGGGCTAATGAGTGCAGCCCTCGCCAGGACGCAGGGGAGGGAGGGAGGGTGGCCCGAGGCCCCAGCCCTGCGCTGCTTCCTCAGTCATCACCAGCCAGCCAGAAAAATAAAGATTTCAGCCTGGCCTGCAGCCTTCAGAGATGCTTTGGCACCTGCCCGGAGCCAGAAGGGCTTGTGGTCAGGATGGCAGGGGAAAAACCTTCTTCCTGAGCCCCATCCACCGTCGGATGCCATGGGTGTGGGGTACCCAGCACCGGCAGGGCTCGGGGCGCAAGTAGGGGGGACTCCATCTGCAGCCCCAGGGTGTGGATCACAGGGTGGGTACCCAGCCAAGAGGAGGTCTGCTGGAGGTCCCAGCATCTTGATGCTGCTCAGGAGCCCCCCCAAAAGCCAACCTACATATGGCATTTATAATTTCCAAGCCTCCTGAAGACTAGAAATGCAACAAGGTACTTACACCATCCTTCAACCATGGGAACACCAAGGTTGGGGCCATCAGAGAGGTGTGTGTTGAGCCTCAGAGGGCTCCGTGCCGCCCCCATCTCCTCCTGCCAGCCCTCCCCAGAGCAGGAGCTGGCAGCAGAACGTGCTCCAGGCTTTGGGAGCAGGAGCCTGGGCGGCCCTGCTGAGCCAGCCAGGCTGCCGGAGGCACCCATCCCAGCCCAAATAGAGGGAGCTCAGCAAATACCAAGGCCTGAGCACCCACCGTGCCTGGGCAGCACCCTCCCCTCTTGGGGAACACCCCTCCTACTCGCCTCAGCACACACCTGCAGCCAGGGAGCAGCGAGGGGCTCCCCCAGCTTGGGGAAGATGACGGCGCTTTCTGGACTGACCTGTCCCTTTCTATGGTCCCCAAAGCCAAGCTCTGCAGTTTCCTTCCCAAAAAAGGATTTTTGGGAGTTGGGTGGCTGCTCTGAGCCCACCAGCCAGGAATGGTGCCTCTGGAGAAGGATGGAGAGGGATGAACAAGCCGTGGGATTGAATTTACACACCAGTGTGCTCCAGAGCCCCTACAGCTCCCCTGGGAAATGTAGGACATGTTTCTGAATCCATCCGAACACCCACCTCTTCAGAAAAATGTCCCCTGTGCCCCTTGCCCTGTGCCCCCCAGCCCAGAGAGGGGCTGAGCTTCTTAGAGGTGGAATTTTTACACCTTTTGCCTTCTAGCAGTGAACTTTCACAGGCTGCATTCAACATGCTGCTCTTTTCTCCAACCAGTACAACTGGAACGCGTCCCCACCCCATCAGAAAGAGATGAGGAAAAGACAACTGACTGAATGACTTGCTGGCTGAAGGCTGAGGACAGTCAGACTTTTTTCCACCCCCCCCATTAAGA
>NW_009702820.1:26136-26614 GCF_000703405.1 Apaloderma vittatum
GAGAAGGACCCTCCCCCCCGGGCCTGCCACTATTTCGATGCGAGGGGGAAAAAACACCTGAGTGCTCCCAACCCGGTAAGGGAGACGTGAACCCAGCTCGGAGAGGAGCTGACACCTCGGTTTGGTACCCACATCTCGAGAGGTGCCTACACCTCGGGGAGGTACCCCCATCCCGGGGGTGGGGGTGGTCCGCCAACCCCGGCACCAGGAAGGAGATGCTGCGGAGAGGCATCACGGCGCTTCTTGGTCGCTTGCAAAAACTCACCTTTTCTTCTGCACGGAGGGGCTGTACTTCCCTTTGTTGCGTTTTCTGAAGAGGAGGTACCCCCATCCCGGGGGTGGGGGTGGTCCGCCAACCCCGGCACCAGGAAGGAGATGCTGCGGAGAGGCATCACGGCGCTTCTTGGTCGCTTGCAAAAACTCACCTTTTCTTCTGCACGGAGGGGCTGTACTTCCCTTTGTTGCGTTTTCTGAAGAG
>NW_009702821.1:0-3174 GCF_000703405.1 Apaloderma vittatum
AAGGAGAAATGGGTTTAAGTTGAAGGAGAATGGCTTTAGATTAGATTTTAGGAAGAAATTTTTTGATACGAGAGTGGCAAGACTTTGGACTAAATTGCCCAGAGATGTTGTGGCTGCCCCCTCCCTGGAGGTGTTCAAGGCCAGGTTGGATGGAGCCTTGAGTAGCCTGATCTAGTTGAGAGGCGTCCCTGCCCATGACAGGGAGGTTGGACTAGATGATCTCTAAAGCCCCTTCCAGCCCAGGCCATTCTATGATTCTATGAATAAGGTCACTTTGAAGTACATACATTTACCAGGAGTGAAAGGATGAATTTTAAGAAAGCATATGTATTTAACCTTAATTTGATAAAAAACATAAAAGAAAAAACTGTCTCTGTGCAGTTAGATCCACTTGACTGGACTGCAAATGACTTTCTGGCTGAGCTCCATATCTCTTTTCATTACAAATTCAGCACTGTGGGATAGTTAAAGAGTACAGGAGAAACAGCTCGTGTTTAAAGTAATGTTGCTTATATTGCTGCTTAGCCAAGGAATTAATAGCTGGCCTCTAGGGAGCGTGGTTGGCATCTGGTTCATGGCATGATTGAGAGCAATACTACAGAAGCTGGAATACTAGTTATCCTATTAATAAGTTGCTCTCATGTGCATATTTATTATGCACTACATCTTCTGTCAGAACTATTCTTCCTGTGCAGAGGCTTTATTTATGGTCCAATTCCTTTTGCATTATTTATCTGCAGTGACCAAAGATGAACACTGAAAGGCAGATGTACTATATAAAATAAAGTCTGGCTGATTGACTGACTCAATATTCGTATTTATACTGTATATATCATCCAAGGTCCCCTCAGGGCTTTCCTGTAATTATGAGAAGTAATAAAATATTGCCTTAAAGAGCCAAGGTAAATGCTAAATCCTGAATTTATTAGCCTGAGAACTCTGCATCAGCACTCTCCAATCCTGAAGGTGCTGAAGCAAAAAACTTTTCATGCATCACATGGTTTAGAAATAGCAGCCAGGGATTTTTAACAATCTGGTGGAAAAATAGCATGGAGAAGATAGATGTGTGGATAGAAAATGGTAATATGACTCTACTTCAGTTTTAATTTGTTGCCAAGAGGAATATTTTTATGGCTTCATTTTCACCACCCCTCCCACCCCTGCCCATGCTGTCACAGTAGGTCATTGGATATTGTTGCTATAGTAACAGGAAATGGGAAAAAGTCTACTTTTTGCAAAATGAGTCTAACATTGACAATGGTAATGCCAAAATCATTGTTTTAACTATAACATAAGTCCACCACTGTAAATAAAATTCAGTTTGGTTGAAGCTAGTGAAGTTGTGCCGATCAAAAATTAGTCAAAATAAGCTCACAGATCCGTACTCGAGAAGGTTGGAAAGAGTAAAAAGAGACCCAGAAAAAACATGTGTAATGGTGAAATATATCTCATAATGACAATGGATGCAGAATGGCATTTTGAGTTAGAAATTCAGAGGAAGACCCACATTTTGCAGCTAGTTGCATTTTTTTCAAAGGGTGTGCTGGGAGTTGTGGATCTGGACACAGTCAGTCACAATGGCTATGCTGCCTTTCCAGTGCAACACCTGGTCTGGGATCTCTGCTCTGTTGTCTCAGGTACCAACTACTTTAGAAGAAAGAGGTTTAAATAGTGTAATAATGAGAAACTAACATGTTGCTCTGGGCTAAGTGTTGCAGATGCAGTTTTAAATAACCTGCTTCAGACAGGTTTAAGTGTGCCTAACAAATTATATTCAGTGGTTGGCTGGCTTGGAGAGGTTTTGTATTATCAACAAATGAAACACTTGGTGCTCTTCTGTAACTGCAGATTTTTTTTCAGTGTAGTTGCCACCTTCATTCTCAAAATATTAGAATCTACTTTATATTAAATTTTACTGTTCTTCTAGCACCCCAACATTTATCTTTCCCAATGCTGAATTCATGATGTTTATTCTGACTTTTCATGGTGTTTTTCATGATATTTATTCTGACTTTTTCTGACTTTGAAAGATGAATACAGCTGTCAACACATTGTTTCATGTTGCAGAAGCAATGACAGAAGTGTCTGAATGGAGTGACTAACCAGAAATAGGAATGTGCTACAGGCTGGCTGTCATAATTTTCTTTACACATATATACAATCCTTTAAAACTTGCAGTGCTCAAAATGGAGAGCTGCCAAGCTATGTCTGGCATGCCTATTGGAGCATACGCAGCACAATGTTGTGGTATTTCTACCCAACAAATCAGTGGATCTCTGATCAAACTGTCAAGTTGTATACCTCTAATTTCAGTGAAGAAGCAGTTAGCTCAAATGCGTTCTCAAATGATGATAACAAAGGTGATAGAATCAGGGATTAGTGTGCAAATTATTGAATTAACGCACGAGCACTCAGCACCAAATATAAAAGCTGTTTGGTGATCCCATTTTTGCTCTGGGATTCACTACTTTGCAAGAATTCTCACCTTTAACCACAGCTAAGCAGTGGCGAATAAATTTTATTGAGCATTCTGCCCCATACTTAAATTCTTACTCTTAGGGAAAATCCTTCTCATTTTTCTTAGAAGTGGTGAACTTTTAACTGTCAGCTGCTGCAGTCCACCAATTGATACATAAACCTGGATATTAAACTCCAGTATTGTCTGCTTTTAAAAGTGTCATCCACTGGTGTGCATCACACAAATAAATAATGTTAAGTTCACAAGGATGTGAGAAACAGATTGCTATACAAGTCTATTTTGAGTTCACTGGTGAAAATCAAGGTATTACAAATGATCGGGGACAAATTTAATAGTAGTGTATTTCTAAATTATGTCCAATACTAAAATCAATAACCTGTAAATATGTGAAAATACTAGTATAAAAGACTTTGAAGGTATTGTTTGCTGGTGTTAGAACTTCAAAAACATATACAAAAAGTCATAGAATCATAGAATGGCCTTGGTTGGAAGGGGCTTTAGAGATCATCTAATCCAACCTCCCTGCCATGGGCAGAGATATCCTTAACTAGACCAGGTTACTCAAGGCCTCATCCAACCTGGCCTTGAACACCTCCAGGGAGGGAGCGTCCACAGCTTCTCTGGACAATTTGTTCCAGAGTCTTGCCAACCTCGTACCGAAGAATTTTTTCCAAAGATCCAATGTAAATCTATTC
>NW_009702822.1:0-6191 GCF_000703405.1 Apaloderma vittatum
TGGCTGCGGGGACACGAATTGGTGACAGTGTTTCGTCTGAACGCTGACGTAGAGCGAGTTAAGTTCTTGACGGCCTTTGCGGTAACTTCAGATCGTGGATGCTGAGAACCGAAATGGGACCCACAGCTTTCAGGACCTTTTGTCATCTTAGCCGTGAAGCCTTACTTTAATCACCTTGCTGTTAAGGACGAAGCTGAACCATTGGATTCTGAGATGCGTTTGCACCTAATTAAAGCAGAATGAAAATAAACGCTGTTGATTGTGCATTATTATGATATACGATGATTGTTAAAAAAACCCGAACAACCTAGGTGTTGAAAACTGTGACAGCAGAACCAGTAGTTCCAAACTCATTTGGGCTCTTAAGTGGCAAATATTAAATATGGTACATAGGAAGATAACGTTCTGGCTTTTGACTTGTGTGGTGATTTAGCCCCAGCTAGCAACTAGGCCCTGTGCAGATTCTCGCTCAGCCCACCTTCTCCTAGTGGAATGAGGGGGAGAATCGGGGGGGAGGGTGGTGGGAAGCAAACAGTAAAACTCATAGGTCGAGATAAAAAGTTTAGTAACTGAAATAAAATACAGTAATAATATTTTTACTACTAATAATAATAAAAAGAAAGACAACAAAAAGAGAAATAAAACCCAAGAAAAGTCAAGGGATGCACAATGCGGTTGCTCGGCACTTGCTGAGTAATGCCTGAGCAGAGATCCCCCTACCCCAGCTAATTACCCTCAGTTGACGCGCTGAGCGTGGCATCCTATGGTACGGAACATCCCTTTGGCTAGTTGGGGTCAGCTGTCCATGCCACGCTCCTTCCCAGCTCCATGTGCACCTCCTCAGAGGGCAACCATGGGAACTGAAAAATCCTCAACTTAGGATAAGGGCTACTTAGCAACAACTAAAACGTCCGTGTGTTACCAGCATTGTTCTCACAGTAAATCCAAATGACAGCACTGTACCAGCTACTAGAAAGAAAACTATCTCAGCTGAAACTAGGACAGTGTGGTTCATAGGTGAGGTAAAACTTTTAACTATTGAGCTGCAGCAGACATAAGCCCATGTAGTTTTGGTAATGCCAGTATAAATAATGCTGCTTATCCCTGTGAGTTGTTTTTTAGGGGGGGCGTGATATTTTCATTAGTATAAAGTAATCAACACTTTTTAATGTCTAATGTAATAATTTAATGATATATTGACCACTCACCGTGTATTCAGAAGTGTTCTTAGACTCTTCTTCCTTTGGAGAAGTCCTCTCTGACGTTTCTGGTGTAACTACTATTCCACAGTTTCCCAGACCTTAACCCAGATGAAAAGGCAATATGTAGGAATCCTTGCCTTTTGGGTGGACTTTTTAAAACATACTGTGTAGGTGTCTACAGCAAAGAAGATTAAAAAAGTAATTTCAGATTCCAGCTGATTTGCCTTATGTTTCTGCAAAGCTTTAGGCTCCCTCACGTAAGTCAGTGAGGCTTTAGAATTATCTTTTTCTTTTTTTTAGTACAACTTTTCCTGTGTCCCTTGAAACAACTCTGTCCTAATAGAGGTGTGGGGAGAATGGCTGGAAACAACAATGCCTTGGAGGTTCATGTAGCCAGGCATACTGCCGAATGCAAACTCCAGTGGACCGGTACTCATGGATTACAATTAGACACCCAAAAATTGCTACAGTCCCCAGAGGTGTTCCGTGTGCTGCTGAATATGGCTGTGCCTGAGGCAGGACTGTTCGATCTTCATATGAACTGCAAGTTCTCAGCAGAATGCACCAAGCAAAACTTTTTTGGATAACTAGCAAGTTACTGCTACAGGTATGCCAGAGCACTGTGAGAGAGTGTCCCCAACTTAGAAGAGGTGAAATGAGTTGAGCACGGTATTTGAGGTTGCTATAACATTGAAAGGTATCATGACTTGAACTTTTCTGCCCAGTTTTAATCCCATATTGCAGCAGCTTTTATAATTGCCTTTTTTTTTTTTTTAACTGGATGCTTGCTGGTCAGTATGAAGCTAAGGCTGGAAAACTGTTTCTAAGCAACCCAGAGGCAATAGTTACTGCCTTTTTTCCGCATGTTGGGCAGTTGGTCTTTTCACTCATCTAATCAGTGTAAAGGTGGGTTTGGAAAGAGAGCAGCAGGCTAGTTAACATACGCATCTTATTTAGGCGTACATCAAAAAAGTTCCTGGCAATGAAGGGGGAGAGAAATGGCTAGCTTCATCTAAATAAAATGTAAAAGCCTCCACAAAATCAAAGAACCTAAAAGTAGGGGAAAACTTGCTGTACTTCAGAAGGTTTGGTTGAAATTTAAGCACCCACAAATAAGAACTTTTACTTTCTAAATACCTGCAGCTTGTGTCTGTAAATAAAATGTGAGCAGAGGAATTTCTTGGGGAAGATTTACACCTCTAACAGGCTTTGCCACTTAAGCAGTCTAAGCAAATGGAGAATTTAAAAGCTCTAATTCCCAGATTAGAGTCAATGGTACACATTTCTAGGTGTGTGCTTTGTGTTTTGTTCTGGCAGAAGAAAAAGCCTGTATGCTGTGAACCCCTGTGCTACCATTTGAGTGACACTGTTCCTACACCTTTAAGATCAGCGGTGTATATAGGCCAGAAAACCCAGTGATTTCCAGGCCTGCCCACTTTCCTGGAACAGGACGAGGACTGTGCAGTGAGTGAGCTGTGGACTTGAACGAGTTGACCATGAGATGAAGCAAGGGTCTGCAGAGGTGTTTCGTTTTAGGAAGGATAATTGGCAACTAGTCTTACTGCTTCCCAAACAGTTGCATCCTGTCAAGGGCAACATCAGAGACCTGTGAGTAGGAGTTGCCAGGGCTAGGAGCAGCAGTCGATCTCTGGCCAGACTTTTTGAATGGAGTATTGTGAGGAACTCAGGGACAGATTTACTCTTTCCAGGCTGATGTCTGTTAAATACAATCTATGCTCTGCAACAAGGGAATGCATTTTAGGTGTAGGGTTACTGTACAGCAGACAGAGACACAAATTTCTGTATTTTCATCTCCCCCTTTAGCCTAAGACTTAAGTTTTTATACAGTGCTGACTCAGCAGCCCATTTCAGCAGCTTATAATTAGGAAAAATTGTTTCGCAGTTAAAGTCATTGAATTTAGTGGTGCTAGTCAGAACCTTGAGATGTGAGTCATTTGAATTCGGATGTTTAATGTGGCTGTAAATTACTCGTGTATCATCATCTGAATGCTCGGTTTGTGATACCTGGGGTAGAGCATTCAAATGAATGGAGCATTCATGACCATCACTGAAACAGCGTATTTGGTCATGTTAATAGATTTTGGAAAGAGGATTATAGGATTAAAAACTAGAAGGCTCTGAATTGTAATTTTCCTCTCCCATTGACTAGCTGTATAATCGTGAAAAAGTAATTTTGCCTTTGTCTCAGTTTCTCCATCTGTTAGCAAAAGTATTGCATCTCACACTTCTAAATGCCACTTTTTTTTCAGTTGATGTCCACAAACTTTTACAGAGGTGTCCTAAAAAAATCCAGATTCTATAGCTTTCTCTAATTTGGATGACATGAGGAAGGTGATGCTGGTTGTGATGCACATTTATTTTAGGTTTGCTTACAACAACTGCAAAACAGAAGCTGAAATAACATCAGCCAGTATCCTAACGGTTGATAGCTGAGGGTTCATATCTTCCACTACAGGCTTTCTGAATGTTGTGATACTTAAACATCTGTTTTCAAAGGGTAGGATACACAACTGCTACTTAAGCTACCCCGGCCAAAAATTTAGTTCTGGAATGCTAAAAATAATGATACCTGTTAGTTCCATAATTGCATGTGTTTTCTTTTTTATTTCTCCTCCCTCCACAGATGTTGTGTGGACAGAAGGTGAAAGGGAGGGGAATGATAAGGTGTCGTGGTTCAAGCAAACTGGGACAAAAAACCACGTGGCCTCCAGCTTACTTCTCCCCCCACTCCCATTTCAGCAGTGATGTGGAGGGAGACAGTTCAACTAAAAAAGCTCAAGGGTTTGAGATTAAGGATAGGGAGGGTAATAATTTACCATTTAAGATGACAGGTAAGGAACCAGAGCAACTTGGGGAGAAAAATATAGATTTAATTCACCACCACCATCTACAAAGTAGGACAGTGAGATGAATATATCAATAAATATGACCCGATCTTAAATACACTTCTCCTCCACATCCCCCATCCCTCCCATCTTCCCGACTACCTTCTGCCCCCCATCAGTGCAAGGGGGGCAGGGGGTGGGGGGTGCAGTCCATCTGGCCGTTACTCATTGTCCATGGCAGCTCCTCCTTGAGAACAAGGGCTCCTCGCAGTCTCTGCTTCATGCCACATGGTGCCCACCTTGCAGGAGACAATCTTCCTCCTCCTTGTGAGTCCATCAGGGCCACAGACCACTTCAGGCAGGTCCTCCACTGATGCTCGGTCTCTCTCCCCTCTCACATGGGGCTCTGCACGTACCAACGCATCCTGGACGCTCTCGCCGCTGTAGATTCCCTGAACTGGCAGGAAATCGCCTTCCTGCCATCTCAGCCACCATGGGGCTTCAGGGAAAGGTCCTGCTCCGGCAGCCTTCTCCCTCCCCTTCTCCTCAGGGGCTCTTATCCCTCTCTCTCTGCTTAGGGCGATGTTCTTTTGTTCTCCTCTTACCTCCCTCTACACCAACAGAAAAAGAACTCCCCAACATTAAAGACAGAACATCTCAAAACAAGACAAAACCAAAAGACAGAGATAGAACAATGGCATCACCTCTTCAGTACCTTGATGGCAGAGGCACTGATTGGCTTGGCCCTGGCCAGAGGCAGGTCCAACTCCTACCTTGGGGTGGGAAAGGCTCTCAAATCTTCACACAAGTCTACTCCCACTTATACAAAAAACTCCTTCAGACTCAAACCCATGACATAAAGTGCAGCTAAAGCATGAGATGGTTTAGGGGGCGAACAGGACCCAAAAACACAGGAAGAATCCATACACTGGAAACTGAAATATGACTCAAGCTCCAATTACATTTTTCAGCTTCTGGTTTCCTGGCAGTTTTGTGTCTCGGTTACCCCTTCCAGAAATTCTTCATTCTTCTTTAAATCCCCACAGTGGAGTAGCGTGACAACTGATGTCTCCTGTGACTGCCTCCATTGTACAGTTACGAAAATCATTTGCAGTTGTGAGTGACTGAACTTGCTTAATTCCTCCGAACTGTTCCAGGGAATGAGACTGGCAGATTCCTGATATGCAACAGGTAGAGCTGTATTTAGGTCAACTGGAGGATAAATCTTAGAGCTCATGTATATTAATGACTTGTCAGACTTTGTCTGTGGTTGGGTGTATGGGAATTGCAGTATCGGTTGCTGAATTCAGAACAATAGCTTTTCAGTGATGACAGGTGAGGGAGAAGTCTTTGGGAACTGTGGTACTGGAGGAGCCGTGTCTCCTTGGATTGAGGTGGTACACTCTGAGGTTAGATGACTTGACAGCTGGCTTTTCCACATTCTGACACCACCAAAGTCAGTTTCTACGACTCAGTTAAAATAATAGCTACTTTTTCGTTCTTTAAACACCATGTTGCTTTTCCAATTATTTTATCATACCCTGTGCATAAACAAAAAAATTAAAATAAACACAAAAAAGAGCAGACCTTAAGATAATTGCTAATACCTTTGCAGTGTATTAGTAATTGAAGACTTTATCTGTGGAGGTGAAGTAGATGACTGCTGTTGTGTAATATCCATGAGTCTACGACTAGACAAAGGAAAATGCAAAGTAATTTCATGGGAAAAACAAAGTGAAAACATAAACATTCTTAAACAAGGAAAAAGAAAGGGAGAAGCAGGCAGCTGTCTCTTAGTTGTATAACGGTGCAAATGGACATAACCTGCTCTTGCAGGCACTGTTCATGCCAAGGTCTTCCTGTGGTTTCTTCCTGAGCTCCGTGCACCTGATATTAGAAAGGTTTCATTACCAAAGTTGTTGTATCTTCGTTGTTACCATATTCTAAAGTGCTGAATCAACAAGGGTGGACATACCTTGATAAACACTGCTGAAAATTACCAAATGCAAATTAAAGACACAGTACTTCCATTCAGTTTAGTAAGGCTGATTATGCATTTAAGTACTTGCATTCATTCCATTGCAGCTCATCAGATTATTAACTTGGACCTTTAAATCTGTACCAGTGGCTTAAATTTGGGGGG
>NW_009702822.1:6208-28748 GCF_000703405.1 Apaloderma vittatum
GGTGTGTGTTAAGGAGGGCTGAACACTTTAGCCCCAGAGGCTGAGAAGGGTCTGGCTTCTTTCCATCTAGGCAGGACAGCTTAACTCACCACACCTCTGAGGGGTCATCCCTTCACCTGTCCAGTCTCCTCTGCTCTCCAGCACTGAACTTGTCTTCCTATAGGAATAGCTGAACTGCCTACGAAGCTGTTATTGAACTGTCACACTTTACAACCCAGTTTATTTAGGTAAGTGGTGGTGTTTTACTTCTATACCTCTGGGAGATAAACTGCAGTGGTTTCGTTATTGCTCCATATCCCACTTCTAGTGGAGGCTGCTGTCTTTATAAGAGCTTCATCACAGTGAAGACATTGAAGCTGATCTAAAAATGATGAAAGTGGATATGGGGAGAATATTGGCACCCAAGATGAAGCTGTCACTTGCTAGAATTACCCACCTGCCTGCAGAAATGGAAAATTCACCATTTCACCTAGAAACTTGTGCACCAGGCTTTGATATTTGTTGTCTGTAAATGTGAATACAGTGTTGAAAGAGAGTATTTTTCAAGAAGCCATCTGTTTTTATGTGCCACACTGAGTAACAAGGTAAAAAAAGGTGAACTAAAAAATAGATGATCTAAAAATGCGTTGATTCTGTTTAGTGGTTGAAAGCAAGCAAAAAAACAGACACAGAATGAAGTAATCCTCTCTGTTGTACATGATTGAAGATGGGTAATGGACAGTGCCTAAAGCATAAAATTTTCCCCATAACCTCATTATCATTATTACTATTTTGCTGATTTTTATTACCCTGAATTTTTTGATATTTGACCCTGAAACTACAGTGAAAGACATTCAAATTTCATGATGGTTCCTGTTTGCAGTTATGCTTTGACATCTGTTACTCGAGCAGTTGTTAATTCATATACATATACTAGAATTTTTTTAGAGTTTTGAAACATAAGACATCTCATGAATCAGTCTGAATCACTCTGGTTTTGCTCCTGCATCTTGTTCACTTGATCATCTGCCCTGCATGCATGATGGACAGCTTCCAGGATGCTTGCCTTCCTCAAGCAATACCCAGAAACAGCTCAGTGTCTAGGCTAGTCCAGCTTCTTCTCATGTACAGTATGGCTAGTTCTTGCAGCCCATTCTGGGTCTCCAGTACTACTCCAGCTGGCCTTGATGTCTCACATGGCTTCATACTGTGGCCTTCTGCAGGCACTGTACATCCTCAGCATCATCCAACAAAAGCACAAACATAGAAGGCTGCAAATCACCCTCCTTGTTGTCTTGGGCACGTAGTAAGGAAATGGTGTTTTTTGAAGGAACTTAAGATTTGTAGCATGTGACGTTCAGAGGGGTCAGGAGGGAAAACAGGCAAGGAAAGACAAGGAGATTGTGCTGAAAGATCCTTTCTGGAGAGCTTTACGTGAATCCTTTGATGCTGCTTGAAAAAATGAAGAGCAAAACTAAAAGAAGCCCAGATCAGGACTCTCAGTGGGCAGGGGGCAGTTAGGCGCCAAGCATTAATCGGACTATGATTGTGTATGGCATGATCAGAGAGCTGTGGTGGCAGGGCTGCTGGTAGGGGCCAAGGTGGAAGTCATGGCCCATGAAACATTCAGCATTGGTATTTTGTTAAACAAACGTAGTTGTAGTGTCTATGAGTAGTATGGTCAGTCAGCTGTAGGCCAGTTTGTTGGGGGAGTGGTCATCACTGGAAAAAGTCAAAAAGGCCACATATATACACAAACTCCAACTCCCTGCTATTCTCCCAGCTACTTAATATAATTATTTAAATAAATTCATTACATTCTGCATTGAAAATTGTCTTGCTAACAATGCTCTTTGAAAGATAGTCTTGAACTTTTCTCCTCTTCCAAATCTTCTAACTCCAGCTCTGCATTTATTCAGGACTTGTTTATACTTATGCCAGCATTATCTTTAATGTTAAATAGCATTTCTATTAGTAGGGAATCTACCTGATTTTAGTCTTTTTTCATGAAGCAGACTTTCTGCTCCTCTCATCACCCTAATAGCCCTTTTGTGTAACTTTTGTATTTGTGAGATAAGGTTTGTAAGAAGAGGTAATATATTTTATTAGATCACTGATATGGTTAGAAAAAAACAGGAAAGCTTTTCAGTATGCAAGTCATTTTCACATATGCCCAAAGCCTACCAGCTTTTTTTCCAGCTGTCTCAATTGTCTTATAAAAGATGTTGCCTCTGCCTACAAACATTTCCTCTCATACATTCTTAGACGTTATTTGCTACACCATACACCTTTTGAGTTAATCTTTTCAAAAATATTTTATATAATTTTTTACTCCCAAATATTTATGATTTTGCCAATATGATAGATGAATATCCACCTCTGTGTTTCTTGGAAACTCACCTCACACTAGATATTTTAGGATTGCCTTTGAACAACCCATAGGCCAGCTTACACTGCTGCCTCAGCATCTTTACTTGAGATACCAGTATGTGCAGTTTTCTGTCCTACAAAAGTAACGAGCAACCTACTTTCCTTCAGTTCATGGGACATTTTATTCTTCCTATACAATATTTCTGTTTTCCCCCATATTGGTTTTCTATTGCTACGTCGCCTGCATGTTTGACTGAATATCCTGCTTTTCATGCAAGGTCAGAAGGTACACACGACTAGCTTCTCTTCTCAACAAGTATTTGGGGGCTTTGGCACACCCATTTGATACCTCCCTTTTAGTCACTTCCTCACCAGCCTTAAAATTCATTAAGTAATCCTCCTTTTCTCTGTTTTAACGACTGCATAAATGACCTGTCACGTGTTTTCCTGAAGTCCCGCTAGATTAGATTTACTGTACTTCCCTCTTTTAGAAAAAGTCAAAGAAAGATACTTTTGTTTGACATGATGTATACGTGCTGCATCATGTCCTGTTTAATCCTGTTTTCTTTTATTTTCGTGTCATTACTTTCTTTCCATATCAAACCCCTTTTACACCAGAATTTAGTTTACAAGCTTGTGGTACTTACTTTCCACTGCTGATATTCCAGGATTTAAAAAAAAATATATCTATGAAATAAATAGGCCAAAAATATCTTGGAAGTTTCCTGCTCATAAGTCATCTGTAATGTATTTATGCCTAGATACACACTAATTGTTGTCTCTCATCAAATGGTTTGGTTGCATAAGGCTACCAAAAGACTGAGCAACAGCTTTTGTTTTGAAACACCAGATAAGAGCAAAGGCTATTTTGCTGTCTTCCCCACCTCACCTCCAAGTTTAGACACACATAAGGGGTCATGTTTTCAGAAGGGAAAACAAAGTATTTTTAAAATGCTGGTTGATATGTACTCAATTCCTCACAAAGACAGGAAAAACTTAGTTTCCATGCGTACTGCTAGAGGTGTCAAAAACTTCAGGTGTTTCTTAGCCACCATGAATTTTGATACCAAAATAGATAATATTTAAAAATAAATATTGCACAATATTTTTTTAAAATTGATTCAGTAACATAACACAGGACCAATCTAAATGCTGCTGAAGTGGGAAGAAGATGAGTAACTTCGAGGAGTAAGACACCATGTATGTGTTCTCCATAGAGCACACCCTGTCAGAGGTCTCTCCCCAGAAGAAGGGATAAAGTGGGAGCTGGGCTGTGTGAAGCCAGTCCGGTGATTCATGCCTGTGCAATACAGCTGATATAAGGGCTTAGAGTCCCTCAAGGACATGCGAGCTGCATTTGTAATACAATTTTGAGTGAAGAGGGTTTCCTTTCCAAAACTCTTCTTATTCTTAGCTCCAAATAATAGATGATCCTGCCAAAATTATGTAAAAATGAGATGTCTTATAAAGATGGATAGTATACTTTGTAGGATATCAAGTGTACTCTTCTTAAACAGTCTATTTTTAGTTATTTTTTAAGAAATTTTATGCATGTTTTGTGTATGTGAAGGTTTGACTGGACTCACCAATCTTCCTTTTTTTTTTAATAAACCAGCATAAAGTAGAATTTATTTACATAATGCAATGATCCATGAAGGTTACCATAACATCAAGGGACCATATTAACCGCTTGAATGGAATTCATTAGAAATTAACTACCACTTAAATTAATTTTCCCACATTCACAAGGCTGTAATGGTGGAAAAAGGAACCGTCCATCAGCATGTACTGACAGGAGAGCTGTCACTGCTTTTATTTATAGGTGAATACATTAACCCATGAAGCAGCCTTTTCAGACCAAATCTTGGGCTTCTGTATGCATAAGCTCCTTCAGAAGACTTTTCTTTTAATAAGCAATCCAGCCTCAGCTAAATAGGAACCAAGCTTAACCATTGCTTAAGCTTAACCATTGGCTATATATATTGTAGCCTTTTCATAAGAACGGTAGAAAAATTTGCTCCTAAAAAATTCAAAGTTCCCACTGTATGTAGTTTGTTTTCAATGGATAATATCCTCGATTACGGTTACTTATAGTGATGTTGTGGTATTGGTATTGATAAAACTATACAAACAAAAGATTGACCATTGATTCTTATTTTGTAGTTTGCAACACACTTTGAATTTTTTTACTCTCTTACAAACGAATATATTTGCAAGTCTCCAAACCATAAGACGACGTTGAACAAGACTTGTATGTACAACATGATCTAGTTAAACTTTGGGCAAATTTACTGTGGTACATTACAGTAATCAATTTTAATAAGCTACAGTGTAAAGGAGCTTTGTGGCACCTGTTAGATGACTATAGTTGTCACAAACCAATAAAGCATTAGAGGATAATGTCTTTTATCTACGTAAACCTCACAGCTGAAGCGATCTTAGGACAATTTCCTGTACATTTCAATCCAAATATTTTTTCATGAATAACTGTAGCTCAGAGCTAAAAGCTGGCCCTTACTAGTTAGTAAGTTTTTAATTTTCTTTTTAACAGAGAAAGTTTAGGAAGAAAATTATAGTATTGTTAGCTTTTAAGAAATGCCCCAGTCTATGACTATTAATATTAAAATAACTAAGTAAAATCAGTTTTACATATTTTTCTGTTGGATGCTACCATATGTAAAAAACAGTGGTGAGACAACAGTATCAGATGAGGCTGTGTGCTGGCAATACTGCTCTCTAAAGTGTTTCTCTCTCACTGCTGTCCAGAAAGAGAAAATTTGGAAGCTAAAGTGAATCTTATGGCGTTGTGAACAATTTCTCTTACACTCCTCCATGGTTTCCATATTAGTGTCAAAGGGAGCTTCACTACACAGTTTCTCATACAAGGAACTAGGAGGGCAAGTGGCCATCTCAGGTATTTCTGTGTGCTTACTGCTGTGTTCAGACGCTTGGCAGGCCTAGGAAATATGTGAATTTTTCCTGGGTTACCCACAAGTCTCTGCACTCAAAGGGAACTGTTACTCTGGTGATAAAATTGCATAGTTACCTTTTACGTTGTCCACTCTGAACAGATTCCTTTCAACAGCTTCTTAGAGGTAATAGAGATGTTGTGTGTTCAGGGCTAAAAATATAAACTCAGTAAGTGAAGAGAAAGCTTTGCCCCCCAATAATGTATGTAGTTTTCCATTTCAATCATTTAAATACGGCTACAAGATGCTATTCAGCAATGCTGAATTAAAAGCTTAGTATTACCTAGAAAGGCTGTCGTTGCAATTATGTCTGTCTTAGCCTGATGTCATGCATCTTAACAAAGAATTTGTTCATGTTCACTTTTCTTATTTTTTATAGTTATACTTCAACTAGTTAGACTGAAAATCTGTAAGTACTTCTACCAGTGGCTTGGGACGCTATTTGTTTAGAATACAGGCAAGTGATTCTCCGATGTTCTCATTACAGCCTAAGGAAAGCTTGTAGCTGGGAGCAGACTAGCCACTCTCCTTCAAAAGTAGCAACTGTCACCAGTACAACGTATGATTTATTTATTATTTAATGGATTTAGAGCATTTAAAATCCTTACAAACACTATTTTGTCTAATTCTTCCACATTTTATGTGGCGCAGCCTTTTAGTTTGTCTGATTTGTATACACTAATGTACACACATAATGTATAATGTGAATGAGTCAGACAAACTAGAAAATTATGCCATTCTACTTACTTCTCATCAGGGACTACAGTTAATTTGGTTAATTGATACAATATTGACTAAGTAATGACTCTCACTTCTGTCAACATTTTTACATTTGTTAAATTCCCTTGCCTGATTCTGCCTTTCTGCTTTATTTCCTTTTAAAATTTAAATATCTTAAAAAAGGCTTTTCTCAATTAATGCATTTCCTGATTGAGGAACACTGAAATTAACTTTTAGCCAATTAAATTTTTACGAGTATTTGCTATTGTCGACAGTAGTAAAAACTTCTATTTCAGCCACATCAATAATTAATTTAGAAGCACATGCCTGAAATACTTCCCCACATGCAAAGGAGTTGTTATTCTCCCACAGCTTCCCTCACAGTCATCCTGGTGACTCCCTTGGCACTAGTACGCCATTATTTTGTTGGCAGCATTTTGATTTCTGCATGGTTATGATTAACCTGTACAATGTGTTCCTCTTAATGCAAAGCTGTTTTCTTATCCCGTCAATTCTACAAACTGGAAAAAGCATATAGCCGGAGGCCACACAGAATAATACCAGTGTCAAGCTTTAAAAAACATATTTGTTTTGTGTCCTCTAAGGACAAATGATAGACATGTAAAAATGTTTTCTCTGTTTCTCTTTCAGGGAATACTTACTTTAGAATTAACTTCTGTCACAGAAAACATCATTTGAAGCATCTACTATATATTATTTCTGAGCATTTCTGCTATAAAGAGGGAAAACAGTACATTGTGTATGACATGTGTGATTACAAGGTTATAGAAACTCTTTATGTTTCTCCTGTTGTTATGATTTCTCCCGTTGTTATGATTTCTCCCTGAGAAAGCTTGTCGCTGGAAACAGAAGTGTATCTTTCCTTCAAAAGAGGCAAGTATATAATACTATCAAACAGCGCAGTGTAATGAATGTAATTTCTAATTGCTTTATAGTACTTTAAATTCCTATGCCTTGGAAGCACTCAGTGTTCTTCACACAACACAATCATGTATCACTTTTGAAATATTTCAGAGGAGAAAACAGATTATTTTCGATACTTCCTTAAATGTTCTGATGATTGCACATGCTGTAACCTATTTCTTCATAAATGCATTCCATCTTTAATTTTTATCCTCTTCAAGACACAATCATCCTAGTGTCCTTTTATTCATAAAGATCCTTTTACATACTTTCTCTGTCCTACCTATTTGTTAATTTTGTTTCTCTGTGATATCAAGCATACTTCATTTCATGGTTCATTGTCCAGGTTTTAGTTTCTGCTCCAGTATATTAAATGTTCCCACCCTTTTACTCCATATTTTATAGTTGACAGTACAGAAGCGTTAAAAGCCTTTCTCAAGCAAAGAGAAAGAGGAGTGTTCTTAATGTGGAATTCTCTTCCTTCAGAAACTTGACTGACCCCAAATCTTATGATTCCACAGTCAAGAAAAATAAAGCTCATTCAGGGCAAAAAGTACCTCTGCAACACTTCTCTGAAGATAAAACATTAGAAATATTCTCTTTTCTCCCTGTTTCCTACCACTTCCCATATGAAGACAAAACTTATACGCTAAAGTGAAAAAAAAATACTAATTAAAAGATTAAGGGTACAATTTTTGCTACCTATAGTGTTTCTGATAACAAAGTGTTCTATTTCATTACATTGAAGACTTTACTTCTGGTTTGAAATCCTTAATTTCCTCAGTTGTTGTAGTGGATCTGATCACAGAAAAGGATTTCCAGAACCTGACGAAGTCCTGATAGAAGGGGGGATGGCTTGGAAAGGTCTCTTAGAAATCCTGTGGTGGGTGTAAAAGAGATGCTAATTATAGCAGAGTCCTTCAAGACTGAGGAGATGCTCATAAAAAAGTCATGGTTCAGCCTGTCCATCGCTTTCTTTTGGTCAAAGACTAAATGGCTGAATGACAAATGATCCTAATAATTCAATTAGAGAAGATCTTGGAAGCAGCACAGATCATCAGAGTAGTTGTTATCTGACAAAATAGAGGTTTGGCCTGAATGGATCACTTTTCCCAAAGTGGATCCATGTAGTGAAATGACTTTTCTATGCTCTTAAAAATCACGCTGAGCAGTGGCGCCCAGTCAGCTCATGAAGGCTGGCCTTCAACTCCAAAGTGAGCACAGCCCATCTCTCTGGGAGAAGGAGCATAGAGTTTCCTGAGGACTTGGTCGGGAACGTGAGGTGTCCTAGTCTGAAAATCCACCATCAGTATCTGAAGATCTACCAGTGACCATCCAAGAGGGCACCTCCAGAGGTTTGGCCTGAGAAGGAAGTAATTCCCTCAGCTAGTCCTGGTTACATTGAGTCACTGAGGAACCAAGAACCAGCAGTGAGAGTCCTTCTTCAAAGTCTTCTCTTCACAGCACCACAGCAGGGGAACTACAGCTATAGGTTTCCCAGCTTGGCCTGGTGGATCACATCAAGGTCTGTGGTAGAGAGCTGCTGTGCAGGATAATTTGCTCTCCAAAAATGAAAGGAAGCTGAGCCCTAGTTTGTGCTTCCCTTCCTTTGCCTGCAAGGTGAAGTCTCTGGATCTCTGCCCTGCTATCAGAGGGTCTGGACGCACTCGACATGCAGGGCAAAATGGTCTTCCCTCTCCAGAGAGCCTGCTCTCAATTTCTCACAGCCTCTTCCAGCCATCACTGGCACGTTCGTGTAAGTAGGGTTGGCATCCGTGGGCCAATGCCCTCCTGCATGTGTTGGGAGCCAAGCACTCCTCTGTGCTGGCCTGACCCGAGGACCTGCTGAGAGAAACAGCACAGCATCCCCCTGCACTGGCAGCATCTGCATGGACCTTCCCTGCAGGATGCCTTCATGCTGAGCTGAAGGCAACTGGAGGTGGAGCTTGCTAGGGCAGTACTGGGGAAGAGTGAGGCAGAGGTGAGATTTCTTTTGTTTGCACAACAGAATGATTTCTGTAGCTGTAGAACCCGTTTCCCTCTCTAATATCTGTTGTATGATGTGCCAGCACTTCTCCAGAGCAGAGGATAAAATACACACGAGGTACTTTTGTGTATTTTGTCCGCTTTGCCTGTTCCGTAACATCTTCTTTTCCCCTATAATAATTATATTATTCTCAACTTTCCTTCTTCAGTTGCAAAACATCCTGCAGATTTTCTGCCTAGAATGGAATTTCAAGAAATTTCTGAAGGTGTTTGACACAGATATATTTTATTTAAATATAAAATTCTGGCAGGTGTTATTGAAATACTGTCTAAGTCTTGGGTTCAGCTGGGTTTTGGAGAACACATTGGGAAAAAAAGACCAGTTAAACAAAGAAAGAAGCTTCAAGAATCCCAAAAAGTAAGAACTTAAAAGTAGAGAAAAGGTGATAGTAACAGAAGTGAAGGTAAAAATATGAGCAGCATGAAAATAAAACAATTTTAATATAGCAGAATAAAAAAAAGCAAACCAATCAGCTACATAGATCTTAGCTGTCAGCTGAAATACTTCAAACAAGACTGTAGAAAATGTAGATTTTATCTTTATTTTGCCTTGTGAACTAATTGCTTCAGGATTGAAAGAAGATATTATCGTACTGATGGTACCAAGATAGAACAGAAAGAAGCCTGTGTGTTCTCCCTGATCATGATCCCATCACAGTAATTAAAAACAAAGAGGAAAGGAATGATTTTTCTGTCTATAATATTTGGCCTCATTAACATATCAGGTACTCCTCTGATTTAATGGAATATCAAACAGGTTGTGCTCCCACTTGAAGTGGCTTGAAGTGCTGATTGCTGCAGATTCGAGGCTTTCAGCTTCCCTGTGGCACCGTCTTGAGGAATACCCACAGGTGTCTTTCTCACCATTCAGCAGTCACATTGGAATATGCACTGGAAATCTGAAAAATTTGTCAATGAACAGAGCTGATTTCTGGGCACGTTTGGAGATTTTATATACATATACACATACACTTATATATGTATACACTTTTTAAAACTCCTATGTCAGAATGGCTCCATATAATAATGATCTGAATCCACACTTCCACTTTTTAGCACACTTTCCTTCCTGTACACATGCTCAAAAGTTCTTATAAATAAAAAAAATGAGAGTTTATTTAGGTTGACAATGGTTTTCTGTTATTTTGGGGTGGCAACGAAGAAATTGAAGTAAATTGTTACTTTTAATTACGGCTGCTCTCAGAAAAAACATAATTTATGAATGAAATTTCTTCACAGATCAGCTGTTTTTTATGTCTGCTGTCCAGACATTTTAGCTCACTTTGGTAGGAAGTATATCACCCATTTTGGCAACAAAATAACAGTTACTTCCCCTTAATCAAAGGGCTGTGAGACTTGTCCTGATGTTTATGTTGTCAGTAAAATTAACTAAATGGTGCGCTTTGCTGTTTCTGCTTGGCCCACCACATTAAGGGGGGGCATGGAGTTCACAGCAGTGAGCATCTCAGATAAGTGCCAATTGGTGAGCTTCATGGGTTAGCGGCTTTAAAAATATTTGTTCCTTTGGAGACACAGTAGTCTCTGTTGTGGGGCCGTGGAGTTCAGCACCCTAGAATCCCCTGAGCCCTAACGAGCATCTGTTGGATGCACCAGCAAAGCTGTGGAAGTGCTTGGGTGGTGTTTTCATTTGGCTTTTCTGTGATTGCAGTGTGGCAATTAGTAATTTTACAGAATAAACAAGATGACAACTGCTCAGCAGCAGAAGGCAGAAGGAAGAACTCATCAGTGATGCTGTACTCCCACTCCCGTCATCCCATTCACATTATCTCAGTCACACGCTGTAATTGGAAGTTAAGCCAGCAGCTCTTTTTTTGCACACATAAAGATATACAAATAACAAGCATTAAATAAGAAACATCGCACCACATTGAGATTAACAAAAGTAATACTGCTGACCTTGCTAGCACTCAAGTCTTTTCAACCGCGAATAATCTTCCGTTCTGACAGGGAAGATCAAGACACCTAATCCTCTAGCATGTTCCTGATAGAAAAATTGCCACTCCTTCCCAATTAATCATTATCTGAGACAGTTCCCTTATACTGGAAAAGATTATTTTGATTCCTTAGGCCTGCTATGGTTCCCCTTGTACAGAAATGAGCCAGCTAGAGGTCTCTTAACTTTGCTCCCTCTTGTATTTCAGATCTAGCATGTTGAATTTGCCCATGCTCAAAAGCCCCTTAAATGGCTATCAGGTGCCCTTTCCCCATTATGTCAAAAACCCCCCAAGGAAATAGCTTATCTAAATATTTTAGAAGTTTTCTGCAGATCAAAACTATGGCCTATTGGCAGTTTTTGTAAACACACTTTGGGTAGAGCTTTAGCATGGTATGGAGATTAATGACCCTCAAGAGGAGTCCTGCAGGTTTCATTTGTATTCTCTGCACTACATTTTCACACTTTCAGAGAGCAGTGCTGAACTTCTGAACCACTTTGTCAGCCTTGTTAATTTGACAGTGATTTACATCTCTCTTAATTCATACTGGAATGTCTTCAGCTGTAGCTATTTGCTAGTTGCTCCGCTCAGAAGGGGAAACCCTAGACTCATTGCCACAGCACAAGGTCTCAACACACTCAGTTCCATAGGTGACCTTGACTAAAAGAACCTATTTTTTCAGCCCATGTTAGTATCCAAGTGTGTGTATAGTATAAGACAGGTGCATTGTGTATTCTGTTTCCATTTCTCACCCAGGACCAAGTTCTCTAAAATTTCTCCTGTGCCACATGAAAGTAGAAGAAAGAGAATCCCCCTTCCTAGACAAGTAAATATGTACAGGACATGAGACAATCAATAGTGTTTCTATCTATATTCATGTGATTTTTGAATAATGACTAGAAAAAAGTTAGAAGTTCTAGGTTATGCCTAACGAAATTCTTTCAAAGGCTGACACAATTATACCGGCCTTTAAAATTATTCAGTCTGTTCTGACAGGGTACACAAGCAATGTTCAGCACCTCAATTCTGCAAAGTCATGCTTGCCCTTACCTGGGGATACTGACAGTGCCGTTGGAAGGACTGGCTTCTGACCCAGCCAGCTGCAGAAACATCTGCAACTGCTGCAAACTTTGCTGAACTGTGTTTTGTATTAGGAAAAAGGCTGAAGCAAGGGCTGACAGCCTCACAGGGCACCATGGATTTTACAGAAGTGGTGTTTGAGGAAATTTCTATTATTAGGCATGTCTTTTGAGACCTTGGAGCACCAGGATGCGGATGTTATCAGCTGGAGGGTGGTCTTAATATTACACCTCCTTAAACTTACTGAGTATCTCTTGCTTTTTTACATATATTGAAAAAGTAAATTTCTCCCTCCAAGATCAGATTAGCTGTCTGTAGGGTATCATTGCATTTTATTTTTTTACACAAGGATGAGCAAGCTCAGCTCCGCTTTCCAATGCATCTTGTGGCCACATGGCTCTAGTTAGTATTTTGATAAGAGCAGACAAAAAGCCTTGAGCAAGACAAAATGTATTGACTTTGTCTCAGCAGTGTATTAATGTTGCTAACTGCTTTTGGCTTGGTGTGGAACATGGACTAAGTGATATGGATAATATCTGTCTGTGAAGGACAAAAAAAGTATACTCTTAGCCTCAGCATTGGGCAGCAGGGTTCAAGTTCAATTGGCTATTCATAGTTGAATATAAATGCTTCTCAGTTGCTGCTTCCTAATACACAGCATTTTCCTTTGCCTTAACACTGTAGCCTCCCTGTCATATTGTGTGTGATAAGTGATGTATATTGTGCGTCTCTGGACCAAAACATCTAACAAAAATCGCACCCAAATTTGTAAGAAAACTGGTTGTTCGATGTAGGCAGCTTATTATTTATGGTTCCGTTAATACCGAGATAACCTGTGTTATGGACAATATATCCATTTGATTATGTCTTGTCATTTACTATTACCATTTGAGATCAACAGACTGTAATCAATTATTCTACTAGTGTTATATTGAATTAGTTTGATGTTATCCTTTTAACCATAAATTGTATCTAGCTGTTGCTACAAACAGCTAACTCATCTTCAAAAGGTTTGAAATACAGTGCAAAACAACCCCACGAAACTGATCACTTCATCTGCTGCTTTAGGATGAGGTAAACAAACCTTGTCCTATCTTTGACATGCTTTTATTCTAAGCAGTCTGAAGCATGTTAGGTGATGTGATCTACTACAATACTGAAAACTTTCAAGAAATTCTACTGTTACTTTGGATATGATTAAGCTCTTTCACATTTTTACCCTTATCCCAGTGTACCTAAATGTTTTTTTTTCTCTTTAAGGAGATATCAGATTATGTGCTTTCCCTTTCCACATGTTTTGGCAGGTGGTAAGAGAAAACCTAGAGAGATCCAAGCTGTGGATGATAAGGATTTAGGCATTTCATTTTCCATATATAGGAATTCATGGCACCTAGATGCTGGTAGCCTTCCATGAAGTTTGTCGTTAGAAGTTAATGTGTCCTATCAAATGCTTACAAGGACAAGAGCTGAGGATGCATCTAGGTGAAATAATTTTATGGGCTTTGTTATTATTTGTATATCTAAAGCAAACTACATGTATATCTAGGAGGTATTTTTGATGTCTAGGTTGCTAGTATAGATGTCCCACTCAGGCCAGTAAAGAAAGATGATGTGCCTTAACAGACCAGGTGAAATGATTGGAGACAACTGGTATCTTCTATCACAAGTTCAACGAGAAGCAACGGAGTCCTAACCAACTCCAGGTGAGACAAAATTGCTCCTCTGCTCTGTTGCCTTCACCTGAAGCGCCCAGCGCTGGTGCAGGTTTCAGGACCTTTGCTGCGTGTCCCTGGTGCCGTATGCTGTCTTGCCATCTCATCTGTCCCATGGTAGCCCAGCAGGTTTTGCTTCTGATACGTGAATGAGCTCCCTTTGATGGGAAAAGATCAACAGGAAGCTTGTAAAAGGCAACGATAGTCTGTATTTCCAAGTCCATATTTTAGGACCGAGAATGATAAATGTGGGCATTTTATTATGTTGACAGTTTCCCCAAGAAAGAAGGTAAAATAACTTCTTGAATTTTTAAATTTTTTCCACTTGAATTTTCACAACAGTGAAACTCTGGTAGTACTACTAATGAGACTGTCAGTAAAAATTCGTAGTGTGGTTCACAAAAATGCTGTGTGAACTGAGAATAAGGCAAGGCACTCTGGTTTGGATAAATACATCACCTTTGTAAAGTAACATTTTTTATTCTTTGAAGGCAGTTGCTCAGCTTTAGAATTCTTTTAAAGTGTGGACTCATGCAATGAGAATGTAGTTTTTGTTTAAAGGAAACTACTTTCCATGTACTCTGTTGTCTGTTATGTTTCTCTAGAATAAGTATTGCTTTAAGTATTCAACTGTTTAAGTTTCTGTGAGAGTTAGGGTTGTTAGCACTAGTAATAATTAAATTAATTGTAACAGAAAAGTAAATTTTCATTAAATACACATTGCTTTCATGGATTACTTTTTAAAATTCAATTAATTGTCTAAGTAGAAATTACAAATATTCCTACAGATGTCTTTATTAGCTGGAGGAGACTTGCACATAAAAATCTTACTTACAATATTTTTTAAATCATTGCATTTTAAAAGAACTCAGTCTCTAATAAACACTTCTCCCTTTAAAAGAACAAAATCAACAAAAGCATTAGTTACTTCATGTGTTATATGTATTTCAAAACCATAAGTGTATATGAAGTTCGTTAAATTTACAATTTATGCTTTAGAAATTCTCCAGGAGATTGAGAAAAAAGAAGATTGTAAGTTTGTTTTTATTTTGAACATTATGCTCTTTCATATTAATCTTAATCAAGCATTGCATAAAATCAATGACAATTTGAATTAAGAAATTTAATATCAGAAGAAAATCTCTGTAAGGGCCCTTTTCATCAATAGGAACGTGAAGGCATTTTCTAGTCGGCAAAGAATGGCAAAGTTGTTGTTTGTTTGGGCTTTTATACATTTTTAATTTATGAGAGAAAGAATCCTAGCTTTGTAGACATTGCAAAATAGTATAAGCACAGATCACGAGAAACTGTGGATCCAGTTTTGAAATTCAAATACCAAATCAAAAATACCTATAACTTGAGAGAGCTTCTCTGCATAATTTCAGGGATCATGAAAGACATCCATGAGCAGAAAAAGAATAGGATTTCCAATATTCCAAATCATTATTACTGTTTTTTTAATGCATTGCATCAGCATGGGCCAAGGGTAGATTTACACTGTTGAAAATGATAATAACACTGTAAAAAAGGCAGAACTATTCAACAAATACTTCCTACCTGGTCTAACAGGCAGGGTGAGCATGAAGATCCCTAAAATGTGTCCATCTTCAAGCTCCTTCTTATTTCTCCCACTAGCCTATGAATCTTTCTTCTTTTTTTTTCTTTTTTTCTTTTTGTTTTTGAGTGTAGGTTGACATCCCACTAAAAGAGGAAGAATAAACTTGTGTAAAATGTTGATTTAAAGCCTTCTGGGCCAGAGAGGGAAATGAATCCAACTGAAATGAATGCTCTATTCACCATATTTTTAAAAAAAAATAAATAAATCTGTAACCAGGTGATAATTTTTACGGAATGTGACTTCTTTTTGTATGACTGTGTTTTATATGGATAGAGCCATATTTTTGGCTACCGAATTCAGTCTGTAAGGCCTGAGATCACAGCTGATCAACCCCCTCTGTGACATGGGCAGGCAAGCAGACAGTTTCACAGCCCAGCTCGAGCAAGAGCACAAACCAGCAGAGCTGGAGCAGAAAAGTCCTTGCTGCTTGGAGAACAGGCAGAAGTTAAGACTCTTTGCTCCTCAGAATTTTCAAGGTCAAAGACAGGGCTGCGTGAGGAGTTTAATTGCTTCAGGAGTGAAGGACAGCTGCTGGGACTGGAGATTGTCTTGCCGTCTCTCTAGCACCAGTTCCAATTTTTCACCCTCCTTGTGCGGGTGAGCTATGGACATTTGACCAACCTTCTGACACCAACTAGTTGGCAGTACGACTGCTGTAGCCGGCAGAGAAGGCAATGCTTCTCTATAAAATGGGAATAAGGATTCTCTTTTCCCTTTGAAATGTGCTGAAATACACAGATGAAAGTCTAACACAGCAAGTAAGTTCCTATTTTAAAACAAGCCTGCAGTATTGTTTGCCTGCAAAGAAACAAAGATTACATGTTTCAAAAGTTTGCACAGTAAGTACTTACAAGCTGCACGTTGTTTTTCATTACCAATGATTTGTTTTCTTGCAGAACATCTTCTTCTAAAATATTAAACATAGTCGAAGTGACTAATGCATTTTTTTAATCTAAGAATCACTCAATTAAAAATTTACAAGGCACGCAATTTTGATTTCTGCCTACAATAGTCAAAACTTGTGTATAAAGATTAATTACTTATAAAGTAAAATGCATCTTTTTAAAAGTGACATTAAATTTGCATCTGTGCTGTATGTTAGATTTTATTCTGCACTCTTCAAGCAAAAGACTTCTGATGGACTTTTGGTAGAGTTTTAAACTGCTGATGGAAATACATTGTATGAGGTGACTAGTGCTTGAACCACCTAAAACCGAGAAGCAAACCGCATTTTGTACTTCTGGTTGTGATGTGTCCCTTATACCCTAAGGTTATCCCACTTAACAATATAAAAAATATGCTGAATTTTTAATTATATTATTGTGAATTATTATCTATTATCAAAAGGTATTAATATTTCATATAAAATTAAACAACTTGGTTAAAATTTTCTTTTAAAATTATTGCACTTTTTTTAACTATAACATTTTGTACTGACTCTGCATGATCAAGGTTTCTAGTGACAGAAAGAATATGTATTTCTTTTACTATACCAAGACTGCCCTCTAGAGTCTCTTTGGGCCAAATTAATCTCCGGTGTAACACCTCTCGGGATTAGCTTTGAAAGATGTACAGTTTTACAGGCTCCCTTACGCAGTGCTCCAATTCGAATGGTACAATACTTGCTTGAAAAAGAAGGTCATACAATTTCAAGGCAAAGGTGGGGATTTTTTTTCTCTATGAGCTCTGATAAGTCATTACAAACAATTACTTGTAGCCTCTTTTCTGCACGTTTATTGCACTCCAGCTGAGCTGTAAAATATTAGGGAAATGATGAAAAATATAATAGTTTTAATCTCTTCCTAAAACCACATAAAAGATGTGTAAGTCTAGAAAAGATGATAGAGGGTATGCATGCAGGATGACTGAATTAGGCTTATACTTGCTCTTTCTTTACAAATGTTAAAAAGCAGCGCTTCTCCCCTCTGAGGGTTGGCTTAAGCTTCCACTGAAGCCAATGGCAAACCTTAAGTAATCAAGAAAACAGAATTATTGCACTGATTGCCAGAAGCGTTTGTGTTCAGTTGTTAAATTAATAATGGGTATCTGGTTCAATAAACAGTTGTGTTTCCCATTAAATCGTAGATGCGGTGCTGCTTCTTATTACTTACCAATATATTATGCAAAAAAGGCAGGGGAAAGAGGACAAATGTGAAGTAAACAGACTCACACAATATGGTTTTAAAATGTATGATTCAAGGAAAGGAACTCTCAGCGCACTTTTTAAACCATGCGCCGTGTTAGATCATTGAAAGACACTAATCTTCAGAATTAAAAAGTGTAGTTCTTAATTGCAGCTCTATAACTAAAATAAAAGAATATAATAAAATTAAAAAAGATTTTCTTTTTCTTCCCTCCAAGAAATGAATTTTGACTTTTTCCCTGTTTCTTAGCTCCCAGTAGGAATGGCTCATTCAAATCAGGTTGCACTTTGCATTTATTATATATTCTGAGGCCAATCTGGTATAGATAGCCCCAGCAAGCTAACTGAAATGGGCTTTACCAAGATAAAGCCAAAAGGATTTGGTCCTACATTGATATTTAGAGCAGATGTGCATGAGACTGAAACATGATTTATTGAATCTGCATTTATTCAATAAAGTTTTTCTTTATTCTGATCTTTCTGTAAGAAGTAACCAAAAAATCAATGTAGATCACAAAGAATGGGGCAGAACTAGTAACTGATTTTTTTTCTCATTGTCATTTTGTTGATGATAAACCCCAGTTACTTCATCATTCTCTGTTACATGGTCCCAGGTTCTAGTAATGTAACTGCACCAATATCTGTCTTACCAGGGAGACCCAACACCATTCTCTCTTGAGCAGCAGTACTCAGATATTCTTGGTCGCTTTGACTACTATGTGAAGAGTTACAGGCATTCGTTTCAGACGTCTAGGACCAATTTCACATACTGAGGACAGGGCATGCAAGAGAAACACTCTACACACAGAATACACAAGAGTTTCTTTTGTTCGGGTAGGTTGCCTGCAAACTGGGCAATGTTTCATTGGTATAACAATGCAAAAAATTGCAAACATTATATAACACACTATAGATGTAAATTGACAAAAACACCTACAAAATAAACATCTAAAAAATGTTTGGAGTTTAACCTGAAGATCACTGCAGTCAGTGGAAGTATTTCCATTGATGTGAGCTGGCTTCTTAACTGTTCCTTCTTGTCCTCCATACGTGAGATGGCAGGAATCAATTTAAACCATGTTCTAAACACATCTGCACCGTCTAATGATCACAGAACACTGGATGAAGAATACAAAAGCTTCATACATCTCCCTGCTCTTCCAGAAAACCATTTTTACAACATCTTCTTCAGTACTTCCCTTGGCAATAATGGGAAAATATCAGTACTTTTATCTTTTAGAGAGTATTGATAGGCTTGGACTATATTAATAATTTAACCAGAAAGTTCAGCTAGAAATTAAACTACAAATGTGCTGTGTTTGGAAAAACAACAGCAAAATGATTTTCAGATGGGAAAATCACACATTCCCCAATGTTATAATTACTTCCCTGTATTCTATTTAATATCAACACCTTCCGATTAGCTGTTTCTTCAAGAAGGGGATATATGAAGGGGAAAATAACTTGAGTATCAGCAATAGAATCTCAGTTAATTATTCCATCAAAACTTTCTTTCTTCTACTTATTCTCTCCTTCCACAATACCTTTCATTTAAACAAACATATTTCTTTTTACATCTTGGCATTATCAAATTCATTCTCTCCCTCTAGTATCTATTACATGTACAAGCACTGCATTGTTTCTTTTGGAAGGAAACTGCCACTCAGTGTTGTGTGATTGACAAATTCCACTCCATCTCTGATTATTGTTTTAACTTAGAAAAAAAAAAAAATCAGTTCCAATTCTAAATCCCAATAGTGTGAGAGAGGAAGAACCATTGCATATGAGATGTCTAAGCATACCACTGTAAAGGTATAATTGTGTTTAAACTGGTAGACAAGAACACTAGATTTGTGTGTGTCCCTATATGGATGTACTCATTTCAACAGATGTCCATGTAGCTAAATTAAGAAAGAAAAGAGTCTGTACATTTATTTTCTTCCTAGACCTTCAATTTCTTGCTCTTGCTACATAGCACTGATGTCAGGTAAGGATTAAAGATACGATGTTTCTTCTGTAATACGGAGGAACAATGCTCCAGTTAATTTAAAATCAATTCTGAATTTGGTATGAATTCCTCACACATAACTGCTAAGGGCACAACACCATCCTGACTGCTGCCTCAAAGAGAAAACGAAAACACAAACTCAAGTTTTGTCCCTGTGTGGTGGATGAGCCTTGCTGGTTCCCCAGCACAGGAGGTGCACAGAGAAGCCATATCTCTAAAGGCAAGGACATGAGCAGCACTGCTCCAGCTTCCCTGTGAGTCTACACCATTGGTATTGGACTTAAGACAAATCTTGGAGTGATTAAAGCTTATACATTTGAAATTAATTTTGCTAAATCAGCTTAAAATAGCCACTTAGAAACTCTACATTCTGAGATATTCTGCTGAGCTGATATGCTCTCACTCTGAATTTATGCCATCTCTCAAGTAAATTTTGAAATCTTTTTGGAACTTCCTTCAAGCTTTCTTTAAGGATCTTTCTGAATTATTCTCTGTAATTAGGATCATCCAGATAACAGATAAAATTTACGCCTTGCATTTCTTGTTCCATTATTCTCTGTATCCCAGAGGATGCACTTGTTACCCTTTGCAGCAGTCCTTCACAGACAATATTGACTTTATGGTCCCCACAACTTCTCACAATAACTTCACTGTGTGAAAGGCAAACAGAGAGTCCTGCAAAGAATCCAGAGCCTGTAGTTTGTTTCAGTGCTTTTCCACCAGCTGTCACACTATATGAGTCCTGTGCTACAGGTACTGCATCATCAGCCACAATGTTCCCCAAAAGTTCCTATTTTATACTAAATGTATGTCTGTACTTCATGTGTCTGTCTGACGTTATACTTGTGCTTCTCAGTCCAGTCTTAACTTTGCAGTCAATTTTCTCTTCATGTGGAACAAAGTTCTTACACTACAAATAACTCCAAAAGTAAAGAAATACATTCATAAGATGCAGTGGTAGAAAGCGTGGCAGAGTCTGCATGCGTTTGGTAAGAATGGCATCCTGGGGTATGCTAGAAGAAGTGTGGCTAGTAGTTCAAGTGAGGTTTTCTGCCCTGGTGAAACTGCAACTGGAATCTCGTGTCCAATTCTGAGCCCCTCTGCTCAAGAGAGACAGGGAACTTCTTGAGAGAGTTCAGCGCAGAGCCACAAAGATGATGGAACATCTCCCTTCTGAGGAAAGGCTGAAGGAGCTGGGTCTCTTTAGCTTGGAGGAGGCTGAGGGGTGATCTCATAAATGTTTATAAATATGTCAAGGGGGAGTGTCAGGAGGACGGAGCCAGATTCTTCTCAGTGATGTCCAACGACAGGACAAGGGGCAATGAGTTCAAGCTGGAGCATAGGAGGTTCCACAAAAATACTAGAAAAAACTTTTTCACTGTGAGGGTGACAGAGCCCTGGCACAGGCTGCCCAGGGAGGTTGTGGAGTCTCCTTCTCTGGAGACTTTCAAACCCCGCCTGGACGCGCTCCTGTGTGACCTACTGTAGGTGATCCTGCTCTGGCAGGAGGGCTGGACTAGATGATCTTTTGAGGTCCCTTCCGACCCCTGACATTCTGTGATTCTATGATAAATGCACTCTTTTTTAGTCTTATCACCACCTCGGGGATAAAAATCTACTTTTGTCCCTTAATAATCGCAGGTGATTGTACTCCTAGAAACACAAAGCAAGATGCACATAAATGCTGTCCTGTAACCCTAACTCTGCTCCTATAACTGGAAAATGTCTTAAATATGGTTCACTGGAACAGAGGACTAGGACCTTCTTTGAGTCCCAGCCTTTGATATCACAAACAACTATATCCTAAAGAGGATTTAATAAAGGTATTTGTTTTAATATGAAAGTTATTTCTTTTGACCTGCCATGACTTCTCTGGAAGAACTAGAATAATGCTTAGGAGCCTTCTTCTAATTTCAGATCTAAATTCATTTATAATCTTCTTACGTCTATTTCTTCTTATGCCAACATTGCCTTTTAATTTAAATAGTTATTTCCTCTCACTGTGTTTACACCCTTGATATATTTACAGATTGCAATGTTAACCTCCTCCGCACTACAATCTACTTAGATAAACAAGTCAGCCTTCTGCAACATTCGTTCCATAAAGACGGATTCTCTTCTTTTCTAGTCTTCTTAGTACCTTCTCTGTGCACTTGATCCAGTTTCAACTCATTGCTTCTGGGCACAGGTGAAAAGGATCACCTGCAGTATTCTCGGTAAGAGCTTGCAATGTCCACATGTCATGTCACTGGCCCTTCTCCACCTCTACTGTTTATCTCTGTAGCATTCCAGAAGTTTTCAGTATTGATGGAGCTTTTGACTTTGTACCAGTGTCATCAGAATAACTCCGACATGGTTGTGATGCTCTGCCATGAAATTATGAAGTAAGGTTGATGCCAAAGTTCATCAGCCTGACTATTAACTTTTCAGCCTTTAATTTCAACCCGCCCCTTTCAGCACTGCTCAGTCTTTGCTCACCTATTTTCCTTGCTTCCTTCCTCCCTTACACTTTTCTCCAATAACTCCCATCTTCTCAGTTTTGCTTCAGGTTCACTAATGCAAATCGAACTAACAAAATCTACTCTCTCTGTTGGTTTGCATATCAATCTCAGCAGATCAGTCCCACAGGACTTTTTTTTTGATTCATCCTTATGCACTTTGCATGATTTGCTCTTTTCTTTCTTCATTTTTTCATCTGTTCTTTCAGAAATTCTTATAAAGTGTAATATACCCTTGAGATTAGGTTTCCAGGCTTGCAATTGGTTTAAGTCTCTTTTTTCCATTCTGCAAAAAGGAACTACATTCACTTTCTTAAAATTATATTCTCACTCATCCCAACACCAGTTTGTACCCCAATATTCTTCTCCTCATCTGATTGCAAGACTGTTGAAAGATCTCTTTTGCAATGCCTTTGCTGGAGATTCTCTTGTCAGTTCTTTGAGATTATTTGATCCTCCCCCAGCTTGAATGTAACAACACACCACCTGTAACACAAAGTGCTGAAATTTGATTCACT
>NW_009702822.1:28779-44402 GCF_000703405.1 Apaloderma vittatum
CCCGAGATGTTTGCTGAGTAACAACAGAATATTTTTAAGAACTCCACAAATTTTGAATGTGAAGATGGAGAATTTATTACCTCCCACAGTAATTTGAATTTACGTATTTTTGCCTCTTGTTTTTTACAGACTGGATTTTACCAGAGCTTTTATTATTGGATATTTTCTCCCTTTAATCATATTGCCTTCGTATATCTTCTCAGTATTCTTTTGGGTAAACTAAATGAGCCCTTCAAATTCCATAATTTACACTATTTTTTCCTACTTCCTAATTTTACTATTTTCTCCGGGTTTCCAACATCCTTTCAAAAATACGGACACTCTGACTGGAGATGATAATTTGATATGAGTCATAGGGCTAATTCCTTTCTAGCGCAACTTCCTCTTCTCTTGTTCATTTATACTGAACATGCTTATTAGCTGTTGTGGGTTTTTTCTGGAAGATTCGTGGGAGATTAGCAAGTGATTACCACTGTCGGCATGTGTATGAGAGGGGAGGACTAGACTTGTCAACATAGCCAGATAATAAGACTGATACTGTTTTGGCCTTGTATTCCTCCCCCTAAAATGCAAAATATCAGTCACAAACGGTGTTGATGAGCTGATGCAAACTCTCTGAGATTTATTTTCCAAACACACACGTAATTTCACACTCACACACCTGCACAGACACTACTGCTGCCTTGGGGAAAGGAGCAGAATGAGAGTGGAGGGTAAATCGGGAGGGATTGTCTCTCTCTGTTGTGAATCTGCGAGTAAAGTTAGGAATTATATGTAGGAACTCGATGCTGCCCCACCCTGCTTCTTGGCCACACCACCGACTATCATATTCTTGGAAGAGAAGCATTAATGTGGACCTTGATAAGTGACTCACCTGAATACAGGAAAAATACTGTGACAGTAACAGCTAGTGAGTGTGAGTCAAAATTAATATTGCAGAATAAGACGTCTGCTTTCTTGAATTTAAAATTGCTTAGCAATGAAAATATGAGATTACAATTGTCAGATACTCTGCTTTTCCCGACTTGGTCTTGCTATAATTTTCAGTGCTTACGATTTGTTTGAAATTGAAGTTCAAGAACTCCAAAACTCAAATGTCTGTGGAGTTTCAAGCTGTGCTGTTACTAAAACTATATAAAGTCTGTTTTTAAGAAAGCACAGTAAAAGGAACAACAGAATAATCTTGAAACAGAAAAGCTGGCTGATGATTCTGTTGTAACAGAATATTACTTCTTGATGCACCAGTTTCAATTAAATAGAAACTTTTTTAAAAAACAGCTACCATTTTATGAGAACATAGTACTCTGGGCCTCTCTAGAAGGTTTTACAGGGCAAAATTAACAATATACACAAGAGTGTTTAAAACTTTCTGCAAGGAAATTTCATTTATCACATGGATTTTTTGTTGACTCCTGTTTTTTGCTTCACAGACCACTAGCTCCATACACTTTTTAGTACTTAAAACATTGTTTTTGCATGTTCCAGACACTACAGAAAGCTGTTCCCACACTGAAAATGCTTAAATCACAAACAAAAATCTTAACTCTGCCTAACCCCTTCTAATGCCGCTGGGCAGGGGGGTCACAGCAAGAGCTGCGTGCCACTTGCTTGCCAACACACGTACCTGTGTCAGGATCCAAAACAGGGCAGAATTATTTTCATTGACCCTCTCTAAGGGCGTCATTTTAGTCTGTAAATGCACCCACGCAACCTCAGGTTTTACAGGGTGAAAGAGATGAAGTTCTGTGAAGAGTCTTTTGAAGTTTGGGTAGGATGTTGCTGTTTTAACAGTGAAGCGCGGCACCTTCTTTGTTCTGCAGCTGTTGGAAAATCTCAGAAACAATAATGTTTTTGTCCACTGCACTTTTCTATGTTTTCAAAGAAGCAACATGACTTACCTTATGTTTAACTGCAAAGTATAAGTGCAGTCTGTAACAAATAAATGTAAGCGGTGTAGGCTGGAGCCCTGGGACACATATTACTTATACATATCTTGTTGGTAACAGAACATAAATACTTCACTAAAGTCTCCATTTGTAATTTGTGCTGAACGTTTCTGAACATATGAAATATGAATTACATTTTGTAATGGCCCTTTGTGTTGAGGTCTAGCGGGAAAATATTGTTCTCCATGAGACAAAGTAAATTGCAATGATTCCTGAAGGGACTTCACTTTTGTACAAGAAAATACATTTAATCTGACATAGTTACTCTAATGATCTCTCATGTTATCTTTTATTGAACACAAAATGAGGTACAGCCATCAAAGTTTAGCATGCTACTGAGTGCACCATCATTAGATTACCAATATGGGGCTAAAGGGAATTTACTTAGCTCCACACACTTTTAGGGACTGACGAGTTTAGTAGAGTGGTCTGTACCACCTGGTATTTAAAGGGAGAAGGCTTGCAAACTGTGGTTTTAGAACCATGTACTCTCAAAAGAAGTTAGAAACAATCATTCCTTCTTCACATGTATGAGGCGTCAAGGGATCTCTTAAGAAGAGAGGGCTAAGAGGGGAACTATCACTGCCTTCAACTACCTAAAAGGAAGGTACAGAGAAGGCAGAGACAGACTCTTCGCAGAGGTGGACAGCAAAAGGAGACAGGCTTAATTTGAAATAAGAAAAATTCCAGTTCGATATTAGGAAAACAGTTTCACACTGAGGTGACATTGGAAGAAGGTGCCCAAGGAGGCCGTGGAATTTCCTTCTTTGAGGGATGCTCCAAACTCAACCAGAAAAGGCCATATACAACCTCATCAAACCTCAGAGCTAGACCTTGCTTCAAAGTCAACCTTGCTGTGAGCAGGAATTTGGGCCAGATGACACCAAAGGTCCTTTCCAACCTATGTTACTGTATGATTCTATGATCTTGTTTTAGGTTTTATCATAATTATAATCTACCTATTACATGAAACCTTATTTCATCTGTAAAATGGAGTACATTCATCTGGGACAGATGTTCCGAAGAAGAAAAATAAAGTACAGTTTCATATGAAGAATACAAAATTACTGTTGTCTAGTATTATAAATACAACTAATAATACTTCTTTAAGGTTAAAATCTGCTTCCAGTTAGTTATATAAAGGTGAATCAGCTTCAGTAAAGGGTTTTATTAGCTTTTAACAAAATAACTGACAGCACAATCAAACTTTTTATTATTTTGATATTCTTAATATACACATGATTGTTATACATGAACTTCATAACTATTTTGCCATGTCTGTGATATCCCTTTCTTCATCTGATTACTGTTCCTAATCTCAGCGCAGGATGAGACAGCACTCTGGAGAATTGGGGGTGCGGAAGAGAATTATAATGTATGTAAATGAAGCCTGCTAAAGCTACATTTTAGTCTTTGGTTTGGTCTTTCTCCTTACAGAGGGATTAGACACTTTTCTTTTTTTAATATTCTCATTTGCAAAGCTTTCACAAACAACTTTTTTTTTTTTTTTAAACCCAGAAATATCAGCTCCAACATCAAAGCAAGCTAAGGGGAAACAGCTGCAGCCTGTACATAGATTTTGGTTAAACTAGCACGGAGAAAAAGTGTTCCTGATACTTGCAAAGGCCTTTTCCAAAACCCAGCATCAAATGTTTGATAGTATAGAGTTCCCTTCTAAGTTTTTGATGCTTTAAAACAGAATTTGTGAAACTATATAGCCTGTAGTAATGTTCACCATAACATTAAAGATTAATCTCAGTTCTATTGTCATATTGTAATACAGAGCCCAGCAAAGATTTGTGGCATTCATGTACATTCCCATGCCTTCACACATCTGACTTTATTTCATGTATGATAGTGGCAATTCAGTATTTTATGTTTATACTAGTTGTTTTAATTATAATATCCTTTAAATATTTTAACCACACCTTCAACTTTTTACTGATGCAGTAACTGATGGGAGTTTTTATTTTCATTCTAGAGGATAAAGAAATTAGTAAAGTAAAAGATAAGCTGTTACTCATGCAAGACTTCATCTTGTTCAGCCTAGACCTTTTGAGAAGATGGGAGAAGATAAAAATTTTTACCTGGTAGCTTGATGTAGATTTTTGTAGTAGCTGCTTTTTTCTTAGTTATTTTCCAATATATTAAGGAATTTCAAGGGTTGGGATGAGCATTCAAAGACAACATAGAGAGGCAGGAAGCAGGTGTAACAGCTAAAGGTAGAGGAGATGTATAACTGTTGTGTAATTCTAGTTTTTAATACAAATGCAATATTCTCTGAACTATTAAGGTAATACAGAAACTTTTCTATCTACATTGCAGTACAGTTTCCATTATAAAGCTGCTTGTATAATTCTCTGTAATTGTCCTTGGTTTGAGAGCAGCAGGATGAAAGTTCTCTGGGGCTACCGAGACCACATGGTGATCACAACGGTGAGGGAGGGCAGTCTTTTGTCAATGAAGTGTAATAGAGAAGACAGTACATAAAATAATATCTTTCTTTTACCAAGAGAAAAATAAGGCTTAACTAGTTTACAAGCACACAAAGGGGAAACCAGAAGGGTTCAAGGCCTTTTCACCATGTGTTTCTGAGGTAGAGAGAACAGGAAGCAGAAAGTTTGTGATTCATCATGCCCCATCCAGCAAAAATCTCACAGATCTTGAACTGCCAGCTTCCCAGAAGACAATGATTATTCAGCAGAGAATTCACCAGACTAATTCATATCTCTCAGCTTGGCCCAGTTCAGCAGCCCTTCTTCTTGTCTGCAAAGCACACAGACACTCAACTTCACTTACCTGTCATATTATGTAACTCAAATTAAGCACGTTTAAATCATCTGGGACTTTCATTAGGCAACTAGTAAAAAAGACTAACATGCTAATGCTAGAAATAGTTTTGAACTGAAAGCCTTGGAAGCAAGAATTACAGCAAGAAAGTATGAATCAAAATTGATACCGTTGAGGCTAAAATGCCCTCAGAAAGCCATAATTTAGCAGTAGTGAAATAATTCTGCTGTTTTAAATAAAATCAACAACACAATATAAAAATCTTATAAACAAGTAATAAAAAAGAGCTATTTTATTAGTATTGTAGGTTTTATATCAAGAAATGTACTTCCTAGGAATACAGCTATACTAAGAGTGTGTCAGTGAAGGTTTTCTTAAAAGCTGGTTACATGACATGGTTGGATCACATGGTTGGATCCCCAGCTATTTGGCGATATTGGAAGTTTCTACAAAGGTTTGATGCTTTCTCACCTCCGCATGTCAGTAACTGGCCGCATGGTAGCTGCTCTTAAGAAAGGAAGAATCTGGGCAGTAAACACTTCCGAAGGCGCTCTTTAAAACAGACAAAAGACACTGCAAAGTGATGCACTCAGGTGCCATATCTAAATTATATCCTCTTCTGCAGCTGTGATGCTTCTACATGAAATCTGCTTTCAGAAATAATGAGATTCATACCGTTTTGTTGCAACACTCCCTCTTGTTATAGGTTGGTTGTGCTTTTTTTCATTTAAGCTAAAAGAAGTTTTAAACTGGCTTAAAAATGTAAACAAATTATTTGGAGGTAGTCAGAAATGGTTTCTTTTGCAGTGGAAAACAATATTTTACAGAATTATTAGGTTACAAATATAACAAAAAAGATATTAACTGTAAGAATTTCGTCCTAGTGCTGCCACTGGTACTAGGGTTACTCTAGACAGGCATCTTTTGTGCACCCTGTTGGGTGAGTTATGCTTTCAAATCCAAAGGTTTTGGCCATCACCTTTCCTTGGTAGTAACAGAAACTTTAAAAAAATATTACAAATATTATAAGAAATAGAATTTGTCTCAAAAAACTGGTCTGATTTGTTCGACAAGGTATTCACAGTGCCTACTCGCCCTGCAATCAAATTAGGCATGTGGCTCGCGGGGTTCAGTTCAACTGCAGGAGTGCTCAACAGAGCAAGAATTTGCTTATCCTTGGTGATAAATATGTATTCTGACCCTCTGTTGTCTAGCAAAACACACAGAGGATGGATAACATTGCATGTAAATGCCTAATGACAAGTGCCAGGATTAATGTGACTAAGCCCAGCAGTGAGATAGACCTACTTGCTGAATATTCTGTTAATGGATCAAAAGAAGAATTGTACTTGCACAACGAGTTGCAGCAGAGGTTAATGCATCTTGTAGAGAAAGGGAAGATCCCAATCTCTTAACAACTACTTGTAGGAAAAAAGCTCCCTCTTTGACTCTTCCTAGGACAATTATATCTACAATCTAATTGTTGGGCTTTGGTTTAGTTCAAAATATAACATGTCTGTCTATATTGTGTGTGAGCAGTTCATTGTTCAACAGAAATATCACTTGTTTTATTAATCGTATCTCACAAAAATCAATTGTAATCATACTCATGCATGTAAAGGTACAACAAAGTTTTGATTTACAATATGACTTGTTTATAGGCAGCCTTCAAATGCTATGTGTGAAAGAGGTCTTGATTTGGGCTTTTTTTTCATTTGTATTTGCTAAAGAGTGATTACTCAATCTTTCAGTATGAATGAATATTCATCTTTTTATTCAGTCTAACTTTTTATTCAGGAGATGATCCATCTCAGTGTTACATTTAAAATTTATTGCGACGTTCTTTGTAGGAAATGCAGCCCTGCTAAGAATAAACCATTCTGAGCACCATGCCAGATCTTTCTGCCCTTCCTTATCCCTCTGCAGAGAAAGGATGTGAAAGCACAGCATCCTACCAGGGCCACATGCAGTGGTCTCAGGGCAGGCAGACAGGCCGTATCACCTTCCTGAAAGGAGAAAGAGGCCAAACATCTGAGTGAGGACGGAGATGAGCTCTGCAGGGATGAGGATGTCAACATGGATTTGGGCACATTTAATGACCTTGAGGTTGCTAGTCACAATACAGTTCTGCAAGCTCCGGTGCTAGCAGTTTGGAATACTGCTTCCCTATAAGAAGCAGGATGCACAGACAAATGGCTGCAATTAGGCAGCATTATGAAAATTAATCCTAGGAGGCACTGTTACTCACAGTACCTGCAACAGCTACCAAATAGTCAGCATCTGCAGAAAGGCTTTTCCAGCTGCTACTGATAAATATTCCCCTTTCATAGCATCCACATTGATGTGATCCCTTACGTTACATGAACACACACACACACACGTTTCTCCCCATAAGTGAGGAAGGCTGTGCAAGGAAAGTCTGTATTGTGCCTCTAACTGGTGCTATGAATGGGTGATGAGAGAGAAAACATCAAAGAAAAGCATGGGGTAGTATCTCCCTGCAGTATCTCACCCAGATTCCAACAATTTGCAGAACAAGGTTATTTAATCTTTTCTTATGTAGAAAACATTCCTTACTGTCCCTGCCATCGTTCTCTGCACATTTTCTAGTTTTATAATACCATTTTTTATGATTAAGAGGGTCAGAACTGCACACAATATCCCTGGGGTCACCAGTGTATTATAAAATGGCATGATAATGCTTTCTATGTTGTTTTTATTTCTGTCCCAACAGTTCCTACCATTCTGCTTCCCTTTTGATAACAGCTATGTGCAGAGCAGAAGTTTTCCAGAAGTCTTCCACAAAACCCTTTTCTCACTACTGCATATTCAAAAAAAATAAGCAACGAACCTCCCAAAACCCACAAGCAAACTAGAAGAGTTATTTGAGTCTAGTTATATGGAAACAAATTTCTCTTTGTCCAAAATGTAAAAGAAAAGTCTTGGATGGTACAGTCCTTAAAATACAAAGCAGTCAATATTCTTTCTGGAATATTTTATCTGGCCTCTCACTAACGTTGGATGAATTCATTATACCCATCCAGCAACCTCTAAGTCTTGAGCATTCAAGCTGTCGTTCTAGATGTTTCATGTGTGCTGTCCTCTGCAGGCTTCCTGCTCACACTATGAACTTAGAGAGGGGAAACTGTCCAATTAAGAAAGAAAGACTCCTAAGTTCCCTGCACACATATTTTTGGGGGTGTTAACTTACTCCTTATGTCTTCCCATACTCCAACCTTTTCTTGAGAACTCCAACATTTCCAGTGTTTGCAAGTGACATTCGTTGTAGCTGAGCAGTTGAGGAATGGAGGTGAAAGCCGTGCCATAAAACCAAGTTAGGGCTTGGTAATGAGCCTCTAGGACTTGAGCAGAAACCTTCCCCAAAAACAGCACCAGGAATAGCAGGAGGACCCAAAGTGATTCCACAAAAATAAGTGGGATGGTGGAGGGCTAATACCTGACTTACTCCTTTCTGCCTCTGTACCAAACTGTTCCTAGAAGCGGAATTTTACCGATGGAACTCAGAGCACCTTCTTAGGTATCTTGAATGGACCCTGACAGAGTATTCTGCTTGATGATTACCAATGTCACTGACTGGTCCTTGCTAAAATGTCAGTTATATGTTTGTGACTCAATTCAAGATCGATAATTGTTTAAGAAAAGCAAAGAGAACTCAGATTTCCACTCAAGAAAATGAGAACCTTTTAAAACTTCCTTAATTTCTGTTATTTTTCTGAAAGTCATTGCTTCCATTTATTTGCCTAGCAAAATTTTCTTGTTGGAGTCAGACTAATTTTGTTAATCTTTTCATTTTAAGTGCAAATTTTTGACCAAAACCATATTGAAAGATTTCTGCCAGCTGTGATAATTTGAGTTTATGTCTGTGATGGTGTTTATTGCCTCTAACTACATAGCTCTAAGCATTGTACATACTCATAAATAGCAGTCCTTTCCCTATGCTCTCCAGCTTCTTCTGTGTCCACCTTCACTTATGATCACCCCTGTGATGAACACAGCAAGACAACCTACCAAGACTATCTTGCACTGTTGTCCAGTGAGACTGAGTGATGAGAGAAGCAAAATATCCCAGCTCTTCCTTATCATTCATCTTCCAACAAGTAGAGAGTTCTTAGAAACCTTAAAAGAAGGGCTGAAAAATATGCCTAGGGAAAACTTGGTAGCAAGAATCCCTAGATTTTTATTTTTTTTGGTGAAGAATGACTGTGTAAAACATAAAGCCAACTCAGCATGTTGGAAGAGAAGGATTAAAAACTCACTCAGGCTTGACCCAGCCTAGCAGAAAGAATTGTTAAGAAAACCACACTACAATAGTCACAGTCATCATACAAGAGGACTGTCCCTAGAAGACCTGAGAAGTAAAGTTAAGTTTTTCAGACTCGCCAGTCCTTGTGGAGGCCAGACATCAACCCATGCCAAAATTGAGTGATCCTCTGTTGAATTGTTTAAAAGATGGCTAGGTTTTATGATAACGTTGAAACAACGTCTGCCGTGGGAGAGGCCAACAAGGTCCAGAGTCTTTGTCCTTTGGTGATGATCTTCTTCATCTTGATCCTCCCAAGTAAGAAGAGGGAATGGTTTTATTGGTAATGTATAAGTCAGGGAAACAAGAAAAACTGCTGGAAAAGGGAACCAAGAGGATTTATCCGCAAAGAGGTGTTATCTCGAATAGAAAGCCCTCAGCAACTTTAAAGAGGGCATTCGGATTGTGAGCAAAACAATATGTATTTGGAGGAGGAAAAAAAACAAAGCAAAAGTTGGGGAAGAATTACTTACTTACAGTTTATTACTATGCTTTAGATACTTTTAGATACTTTTATTCAGAAATGTTAGACAAAGCAGCATGTTCTAGCCTGAGTATTATGAATAAACAAATTATTTTTGATGAACTGAGCAATCTCTTTATAAGGTAGGGAAGACTGTGGAAAAATTGTGCCAACTGAAGGAAATGGCAGAATTAGGGAAATTTGATGTGAATTTTAGAAGATTTCCAAGTCATGAGAGGCCTTTTAGAGATTAGAACAAATTGCCTTGGCATACAATATGCACTTTATTAAATTCAGATGACTGGAGGGAGAAAATTGGGTTTTTGATACCTGCATTCACCCAAAGAAATGTCTTAGAGAAGGGACAGCAGCCAGATTTAAAGGAAACAAAGTAAATATAGACATCCTATATATGTAAAATACGCACCAACCTGCTAATAAAAAAGAGAAAGATGCGTTTTTCTTTGCATTTATTTAGGTGGAAGAAAATTCCCTAAGCATAACTTGAAAATGTGAAATGGTTAAGAACTTCATTATCATTCATGCTTCAGCAACTTCATTACGTACACAAGCCCAGTCTTTCGCAGGCTAAAAGAGCAATCCTGATCCATGCTACATGCCATCTATAATGTAGCCTTGCTGAAATATCCATACCACTAACATCTGTCTTGTGCAATGTTAAAAGGAAAAAGAAAAAAAAAAAAAGAAAAGATTCCCATAGATAAAATGCACATGAGGATGACAAAAAAAATATACAGAAACCTATGACAGGCAAATTTTATTAATGGCTCGACCATATGCATCCGGGGCATAATTAACTATTCACAGGTGAAATTAGCAGATAGGAATGTCTGTCGTGAGCAAATTGAATAGACCCTGATTATATCAATAGTTTTCAACCAGTGTCCCCTGGTTATCAAACTATCAAATAAATTTGTCCACTTTCTCCTTTTCTGGGAGGAGGGGGTTAGGAGGGAGGGAGAACTTTAATTATCCGGCCACGGTATATGGCAGGTCATTAATAAAACCTAGTTATCTGGCTGTAGGTTTTATAGTTTTACTGTTATCTATCTTTTATCTAAATAAACATTTGGAAAATGTCCTTAAAATTACTGGAGATCCTTTGCCCCTTCTCCACTAGATATTTGAAAATGAAACTTTGCTGGATTTTACTATACAATACATGGCATCACCTCAAAGACTCCCACCTTCTTGCTCCTATGACTATAATGGAATTATAGAGTTTGGCTGTACATACATTGATGGATCTAACCAACCTGCGAATGCAGATAAGGGTAAAATCACTTGATGGGGTAGTTCTCCTTAATGTATATTTACTCAGCTTTTATGTTATGTATGCATTTTTTACTTTCATGCCACATATATCAATGACAAATGTAAGAATTGAAAAGCCAGTAATAACATAAAAAAGCATTTTTTTTTTCTCTGTGGTACAATTGCCAGAGACAGTATCTTTTCATTTGAATAAAGAATAGTAGGACATTAACATTTTTGGGGTCCTGGTGGTGATTATGTTCCAAATAAATCCAATTTCTAAACTCAAACCAACTTCAAAGATACAACAAGATTTCCAACAATAAAAGCCTTACATTTCATTTACACTGTATTTTTCAACAATTAATATTATAACGGTGCTTTTTATAACGGAATATGACTGTTTATTTTATATACATTTATACAAGTATGGAAATGGCCCATGTTAAAATGTGTCTTTTGAGGATAACCAATTTATATATACACTTTCCTATCTGACAATTTTCACCATTTTCTCTTCTGCCTGTAAGATATAATATATATTATTTGATTTTTAATATTACTTATTTTCTTTTCCTATTGACCTTCAGAAATGTGAAAACTATAGCATTCTATTAATTAAGATCCTTGTTATCCACTAACTTATGAGGCAATTCATATTCCAGTGGTTTTTTACATATATAGTAATTCTAGGAACATTTCCACAGCTTTTAAGTTAAAAAAGAAAAAAAAAAAAGAGAAAATCTAAATCAAATGGCAGGTTGGTGAAAGTAACTTAATTTCCATTTTCAAAAAACTGTAATCCTCAAGCACTTCTATTGCAAATTTCATTAGTAGAATTATTAATTCTGATGAGTGTTCTCCATGTGACCAAGAAGAAATTGACATAGGGCACACTATTGGAAGGAAAATTCATGCCCTGAAGTCCCTTTAGAGGTAACTCAAGGTTACAGAAAATCCCTATGTTAGTGCTTTATTAGATAGAAGAGGAAAAAATATTGTGAGATTTTTTTTTAAGATTTTACATTTACAGCACTATAATTCCTTTCAATACAATAGGCTTACTCTTGATCTAAAGAGTAAAAACAATGATGAAAGAGAGAGTGAAAAAGTCTCTCTTCCTGGTAAATCCCTGTAGCAACAAGAGCCTGTGTTCACAGCAATTCCTGACGGTCTTGGTAGGAGCAGAAGAGCGGCTTTACTTGGAAGAGTCACACTCCTTTTTTGAAGTGGTACTTGGAAGAGGATTTATATACTTTTTCCAGCTGGTGTATGATGGTTTATATCTAGTATGTAAATTACAGGGAAATACAGGTAGTCAATACATTGAATTAATGTAGTTTCACTGAAGTCAAAGTAACAGTCACATTGTTGAAGACTTAGGCCCTTGGGAATTTTTTTAGTTATATAGTATAGAAATGCAGAAATCTGAAAAAGTATATGACTGACACAAAAGAAAAGGAAGAAAAAATTCACCAGTAAAATTATTACTACATTATTTACAATTTCTGAAGAATAAGTTTATGGTCAGTTGTAGTAATCTTGTAATTCTTTGTTGGCTGAGGTAAGTTAATCGTATGCCTTTACTTTTTGAAATATATTAATCTTTAACACATCTTTAAATAGTCATTATATCAGAAAATTCAGTTTTACTAATTATATCTTGGCATCACTTTTATATTTTCTGTATTAACCGTACATTATAAGCAAAGATTTTCTTCCTTTGCAATTACATTTGCTCTGTTTTCCATACTTTGGGCTTTAGTGGTGATATAATTAAAAAGTGTTGCTTTGCAAAGGCAGTATTGCACATAGTGAAAAATGGTAGCTATTTCCACACTTCACAGATCCAGCTGCTATGAACATTAAAAATTACTTAAAACACAAATTTATCGCATTGTGATTACAATGGACTGTGTTGTTATATATTAATTGAATTGTAAATTGCTGTTTTAAATTAAAACACAGCTTATTAGGAATGGCAAGAGAATAATAAGGGATGAAGTAATGTTTCATGTAATTGCCAAAATAAAATAAAAAAACTGAAGAAAGAGAGGAAAGAAGTATGTTCCAGACAACTACCTCTGGTGAAAAATTGCCCTGGAGCTGTTGATGGACTGTATGTTTCAGTTTCTTCAGTGAGTAACAGCCCTTAGTCTCAGAACTCTAAAGAACTTTCTGTAGCAAATAATAATATTAGCAATAATAATAAGCCTGGAGATGAACTATCAGCAGATAAAGCACTGCTTTTACAAATATGCTATTTTTCCCATATTAGTTTTTTTCTATAAGTAAACAGAACCACTGTCTGGAAGTTATAATTATGTAGGCAGTCAGGGAAATGATAGCAAAATTGGGAGAAAATACCAGCCAACGCAAAAGAAAACACTTTCAGGATGACATATCTTCTGCAAGTGATGTCATCAAAGAAGAATATGACAAAGAGTATCCAAAGAAGGGCAATGAAGCTGTTGAAGGGACTCAAGAACTTAAGAGGAGCCGCTGAGAGAGCTGGGACTGCTCAGCCTGGAGAAGAGGAGGCTGAAGGGAGACGTTATCACTCTCTACAGCTACCTGAAAGGCGGTTGTAGTGAAGTGGCAGTCAGTCTCAAGTAACAAGTCATAGGACAAGAGTCACGCATCCTGGTAGTATCTACCCGCAAGCCAGGCTGAAGTACGATCAGTTGGTATGTGAACTCACTGACTTTGTGCAATTGTTTTCCCCAGAGAGGCTGCTGAGTTTCATTTATGGCACAGGATCAGTGCCCTTGCACGTTTCGTAGCTAGATCTGAGGTGTCACACATTGCATGTGGAAGAAAGTCTCTTTTTCCATTGACTCAAGAAATGTCCAAATATGCAACTTATCATTAGCTAAAAACTTGTAGAGCCCCACATTCTCTGTGTGAGGATAACTATCTCAGCATATGCAAAGACATCTGACAATGGGAACTCACTCTTAGCAGAATATTCCTTAGGGACATCATGAAGAACAGCTCAACACCAGATATGTTGAAGGAGATACTTGTAAAACTACTCATTCAGACATGTTTCAAGCATTAGATTTGCACAAGGGTGCCTAGGTTTGATACCTTACTTGATCAGTCAAGCTGCTGTTCACCTGAAGACTTTAAAATCCAATTACAGATAAAGGAGAGGCTGTGTGGACTCCCTACAAAGTGACTGTGAATCTGTTGAAAAGAAATTCAAAACCAAAAACAACCCCTTAGTCCCCCCAAAAAAGTAAACTCAATCAAAATATAAAAATAAAAGCTGCCTTTGTAAAGAAAGTGATGCTGTCTGAGATGGCGTTGTTCTTTTGGATATTCACCAGCTATCCTCCTTCCCTTCCCATCAGAGTCCTCGTATATTAAAAGGAGTTGTGTTTTTATGATCTATATAATAGTCTCCTCAAGCACAGGAAGGATTTGAACCTTGATCCCTTACATTTTATATGCTTTAAGATACCTATGATCTAAATCTAAAGAAGGAAATCAGCCTCTTCTTGACAGTGCATGGCAACCCATATCCTGAGTGGTTGGCACCTACAGCTACAGAAGAGGAACAACTGTTTTCAAATGTTTTTTTACCATTCTGCCATATTTGAAGAGTCTTCTCCAACAGCATGACCACATCTCAGGAAGCTGAAATGGTAATGGTATTAATGTGTAAAACACAGGCAATAAAACTTACCTCTGATGAGTAATCACCCTAATTCATGCAGGAGTTCTCTCCCTGGGATGCAGAACTCCTACACACCACATGAAGCAGTGACTCCGGTGAGGGTGTTTTTTCTCCTATAACAAGATGCAAACATAGATACTAAATGCTGTGATATTCCTGCTAGGAGCTGAGCGCAGCAGAAAGTTACTTCAGTGTGACAGGATAACTGGCTAGCCAGTACAGCAAGTCCAGCATAGACAAGTGGCTAACAAGGGACACGGGTCGCTATATTCTGTCACCTGCAGCAACGGTACAAATCTTCATCCTGCAGCCTAAACTAAGATAGGGGTGAGAGATCTGACATTTAATACAAAAAATATTGCAAGCTAGTATGCTCATGGGAGGCATCAGACTCAGCAGCTCCGTTCTCTTACTCCTACCTCTCCCCTATCTCTTCACTAAAAGAAGAAATCACTTCAGTCTTTATGTTTCTCAGGTAATGGGTTGTTTTTCTCTTTCTCTTATTTTGCAGCCCTCTAAGCTTTTCCTCCTTCCTTTCCATAAACATATTTGAGTCAAGTAACCTGGTTCATGCCTTTTCGCATGAAAAACTAGAAAGAAAGAGATCTAGTTGTTTATCATAGTATATTAAGGTTTTATGTAATATTAGCTGTGTTTTTTCTCTTTTGAGAATAAAGTAAATGTTGGAGATTCTATGAAAGGGTGAGAACACCAACCATTCTGGTCAAGAAATAATAAAAAAAAGAAATTGTGTGTGTGATTAAATTTAGGGACATTAATGCATTATACAGTATAGGAAGCATTTGTGTTTGTATCGTGTTTTTTTAACATTTGCATCCTAATCTTTCATAAGAAATGTGGGATAGATGATTGGATGATGAGGTGGATTGCGAACTGGCTCAGAAACAGAATTCAAAGGGTTGTGATCAGCGGCACAGAGTCAAATTGGAGGCCTGTGGCCAGTCGTGTTCCCCAGGGATCAGTATTGGGTCCAATTTTGCTCAATATCTTCATTAATGACCTGTATGAGGGGACAGAGTGTGCCCTCAGCAAGTTCACTGATGATATGAAGCTGGAGGGAGTGGCTGATACACCAGGAGACTGTGCTGATATCAAACGAGATCTGGCCAGGCTGGAGAGCTGGGC
>NW_009702823.1:0-26846 GCF_000703405.1 Apaloderma vittatum
GACTGGGTTTTAGCTCAAACCCAGGACATCACTTGACAATCTCAGCTTTTTATTAAATACTTTCCTCTACCTCTAGCATGATTTGACTGCACAAAAAAACCAAACCACATATGCAGCAAAACCTCTCACATGCTGAGAAACCAAGGAGTAACTCTGAATCTTACCTGTTGGGACACTCTAAGAGATCAGAGAATCTGACACAACCATTGCATCATTTGGGCAAGGGGAAGGAGATGCAATGCAAACAATTCTGCCAGTGGGACTCAGCTTTCCCCTTGCAATGGCTATTTTTCGCTTCTTGGCTTCCTTTTGATTGTCAGGCCACTGAGATCATTACATAGTGCAACTTTGACAGCAGGTATCAAATCATAGGCGAGGCACAAATATAAAATTGGACCATGATATGGAGTTTCTGCTGAGTAGGCAGGCATGTCAACACTCATGTGCACTGTGTGCTCAGGCCAGTCTGAGTCAATATCAAACAAGCAGTTAAAATTGAGGAAGTATCTTGTTATTTCAGTGCTGCAGCCATGAGAATTTTCCTTGTGCTTTTGGCAAATGTATATTTACACAGTCATGATTTCAGGCTCACCTTCAGATCAGTATATGCAAAGCCAGGACAGTGGTTTCTCTGGCCCCATGGATTCACTTCCCTTATCAGGGTAGGGAGGAGATGGTAAGACTGGCAAAGGTCACCTAACAGTGTTGTCTTTGTGGATCTCACCAGCCTTGCCCCAGTGGCTACCTCCCAGCTTCATGTTTGCACTTGTTAACATAGAATCATAGAATGGCCTAGGCTGGAAGGGACCTTAGAGACCATTTAATCCAGCCTCCCTGTCGTGGGCAGGGACGCCTCTCAACTAGATCAGGTGACACATGGGGACTGAATGGGGATCGAACCCACAACCTTGGTGTTATCAGCACCACGCTCTAACTGACTGAGCTAACTGGCCCCTTTCTCCCTTGTCACTCAAATCTCTTCCTAAGAAAGATGTCACTGCTGTTGCCTGAACACAGGTGTTTTACATCTCCCTGAATGGTCTCAGCAACTGGTAAATGTCTGTTTTACCAAGAGTCATCACTTCTTAAAGATCTCATTCTAAATTGGGTGTCACTCCCTCAGGACTCATTCAGACCTATGCAGAGGGATAGTTCCTGCCCCCAGAAGTTTAAAAACATGAGCAAACAGGGCATGCTTCACTAAGTGCACCTCCCTGTAAATAGACCCTGTGGCATGGCCGCCTCTTCATCAGCTTCACTTTTCATATTACTTTCATGTTACTCACATATAAAACTGATTTACAAAATGACAAGATGGAAAAATGAACTTTGTTTTATTAAAAAAAACGAGCTCAAGAAAGCAGGAGGTGGGTAAGGTCACACAGATTGACCCCAGAGTAGTCAACTCCCACTTTAGAGAATGAATGAGGCAACCCAGGCGCTCCATCCTGAGTCACAGAAGACAGCAGTGCAAAATAGAAATACCAGAAGCACTAGCGTGTCCCCACAGCAAGTCACTACTGAAGCCCTCGGAGATGCCAGCAAGGGACAGTCAAGCCAGGCTGTGCTCCATGAATGGTGGGACGAAGGTGGGAAAGAGACTGCCCTTTTGCTTTGCAGCATCAAGAAGCTGCCCCAAGGGACACTGCCCTTAACACCTTGACCTTTAATAGGGATAATTACAATGACCAGAGTCCTGTTCATTCTCACTCTGCACAATTTTTTGCTCTCATTTTGAGATGATGATCTTTAATCACCTGCACAGAGCTGGCTGAAATGCAGGTTTGAGATCTCTCTGCAGCAGAACAAAGAATTCAAAGAACAGACAAGAACATTTGGGCCCTGGGGCTTTAATCCAGAGTTTTAAATCCGAGGCAAGGCTGAAGGAAGCTTGTATATGGCATGCACTGCCCTCCCCAAACACCAAATACACAGCTTGGCTGCAGGATGAACTAGTTTCACAGTGCAAGTTTGACGTCTTCATTCCGATCACTGCCTCAAGGTATACTAAAAATACAGTGATTGTGAAAGGCGAAGGTAAAAGGAGATGATTTTTTTTAATACAAGCCACATCTATGCTCCTTTTATAATACTCTGTGAGACTTCAAAGCCAACAATCCGCTGAGCGCCATCCAGACTGTCAGAGAGGGACAGGAAAACAGAGCTGCTGCCTTAAAGCACCCTCAATGCAGTAAAGAGAAGAGCATAGGAGAGAGGAAGCATCTCCCTGAGCTCCCTGTGATTTGACTCATTGTTTATTAGGAGGGTCTGATTTGCAAATGGGGAGAAATATGCCTCAATTAAATTGTCTTTCCACACCAAACACATGCTGCACAAATTATAACCCTCGTTAAACAAGGAGGCACGTAAAAAGCTGCATTGCTTTGCATCAGTTATTTTGCACAAAATGAATTGGGTACTAATATTTGCTATCCTGAACTGCTAGAAGACACAGCAGAGATGTCTAGTTATTGAACAGACCAACAGTGCCAGGATCAACACAGAAACAACCCACCTCCTCACAGCATCAGCACAGAAGCCACATACTTGTCTTCCTGATGTGAAGCACATTTGTTGGCCTGCAAAGGAACCATTTTATTTTAATCAGCAAAAATCCAGTGCACTGGGGACTTAAAGGCAAAATAAAATAGACATATATATATGTGTGTGTATATATATGTATAAACTAATCAATCCAAAACAAAAGAGAGAGAGGAGAGAGATCTTTTCTATTACTTTAGTTTTGTGAAAGGTAACGGGTAGGCTACTAGCCACACTTTTTGATTTGAACGTAGATATTAATATAATAAAATGATACTAACACACATCTGAGACATGCTAAAATTTAATTATTACAAAACAAATCCAAGCAGCACTGTGAAAAACACTGAATTTGAAATACAGCTGTCAGTCACTTGTGAGCATTTGAACACATACAACCTGTGCTTTTTCAAAAAATCTCGGTAAAATGCAGACCTGGATTGCTGTCATACCTGGTTTCATATCCAGCAGTAGTTTATCAAATCACTACACCCAGGAAATAGGATTATCTAAGAAATTTACAGCTGTACCCTAAAAGCCTGCCTATTCTCTGGAAAAATTCTTTTAAAATAATTAGCTGTTCCTTCATGAAACAATGGTGGATTTCAAAACACTGTCACATTTACACAATTTTTTTCTCCCATTTGGAAATGGGAGAAAAATTACTTCAGATGGAATAGAAGAAAATTCAGGATCTGCGAGATTTCTCTCTTGAAACAGCCACTTGTTTCTGTGTGCAAAAATGAGCAACTGCTTATAGGAATTGAAGATTTGCAGTCCTTGGTGTTTGTAGGATTCTCTGCAAGAAAGTCTGCAGGGAGAACACTAGATTTTAACTCCTCTGCCTTCTCCACAGCTAACGTGTTTTATGAAACATTTAACAAAGCTCATTTAGCTGTCATTACGTTTTTACATAAACACGGAACGGAACTGGAGGGAAGAAACCTTGATGCTTTTAGTGAAGGAAAACCAAAATCCTTTGTCAGCAAATTGCTTTTTTCCTGAGTAAAGAACCGTTTAGAAGCAGAGCCCGGAGAGCATCTGCTCTCTCTCTCTCTTCCCCCAAAAGCCACAGCAGCAGAGCCCTCCTCCCATTCCTTAGAGATTAATTTCCACCACTACTTCAGAAACTCAGCTGCAGCATCAGGAACACACCCGGAGCTCTGACGACATGCTGCAAATGATGCCACTTCTTGGAGCACTATATATATATATATTCAGGAGTCAAATATCCACTTATCAGAGGCTGGATAAAGCCAGTTACTAACCTGAAATTACATTTTTTTCCAAAAATTCTTGTAATTTCTTCTAAAGTCTGCTAATACAGCAGTTGAAGCTTCTATGACAAAATGTTGACACTCAACATCTGCTCTCAGGTGTTTCTATAAAAATGTGGGAAATGTCAGTTCAAGCTGGTGTCTGACAGAAATCCAACCAGGAGGTGAGCCTTCTCCATCCTGCCTGGATGTGCTAATTATGACATTATGAATTTAGGAGAAAATGAAAAGCGAAGACAAATAAGGGTCATTTTTAGTCTCTTTGTTCTTCTTTTTTATACAAATAACAGTATATTAATAGGGCAGTCAGGGTAGGGGTCCCTGAACCGGCGTACACGCTGTACAGCCTGCAGCTGCAGCTGCCGCAGGCTCATCGCCCTGAGCTGGGCTGAGCCCAGGCTGGGTCTTGGAGCCGGCAAACAAACACGTTCTCCAAATGGAACAAAACAGAGAATATAAAAATCTCGGATCTTTGCCAGCGCTCTCCTTCAGGTGCTAAGCTGCCCTGGCCCTGGGGCAGCCCGGGAAGGTGATGTGCCAGCAGAGCACATGAGCAGGTACTCAGTGCTGGATGCAGAGCAAACGCACCCTGGAAGACCTTGAGGGGTAGTATCGGTGTTTGCTATTTTATTTTTACGTCAGCTACTTCTAAAACCAGTTTGCCTGCAAGAAAGACAAAATCATCTCTACTTTTTCTGATGGCAGTTTCCAGGTTGCTGAAGCTTTCCCATCACACTTAATTCCCTCTTGAGCTGTGTTCTGAAGGAAACCTTCACCAGCACAAGTCTCCGGATTTATTTAATTGCAGGCTGTTTCCATAAAGCAAATCCATGGCTTGGGAGACCTTGAACCATCACCTGCCCATGCCTCTCTTTCCAGAATGACTGCAGCCTCTACTTCCATAACCAGAAAAAACAGTCAGTTATTTCCTTGGCAGAGCAGAGGTGACACACCTGGTTGAAGGCCAGTGTTACCTGGTCCCTTGTGTTTTTAAAAGCTCTGGTGGATTTATGATATTGAGATAAATACAGTCTTGATTCTTGCCAGCAACTGCCTGAATGACTCAGGCATGCAAGGGGCACTGTATATATATGTTAGCACTGCTGAAGCTAGCCCCTGTGTGTATTGATCTGTCTCATCATACAGCAATGACTGCAGCATCACGTTAAGTATTAGGGTTTTTACCCTAATTCAAATATACACCAGAAATAAAATCCCTATTTTGGCTGACAGTGGGATAAAACTCTCCTGCAATCAGTACTCAGGAACAAAACTGGATTTTTCCTCCCATCTTTGGAAAGACCGAACCGTTTTGTCCTCTAATTTGCCATGACAAATCTTTAGTGTCAACAACAGCAGAGCAGGGCACATTTTCAACAACAACCATTTAACCAAATATTTGACAGAAAGGCAGGCCACGGTGCATTTTGTGTGTCTGTTTAGAAATACACTTACTCTCCGCCAAAGAACCATTTCAAACTATGCTATGCAAACCTGGCTGTATTTGAAACTACCAGACACAGGAATTTGTAAGCTATTTTTGGAACTAATCTGGTGCATTGAAAGACAAAGACATTTTGCCTCTTGTAACAGATCACATTACCTGGGTTGCTGCTGGTGAATTTGTTCTTGTGGAGTGTTTCAGCAATCTTGGATTCAGCACAACTAGGAAATAAACATTTCTTCAGAGAGATCTCTTCTCTTTTCCTCTAAAATAAAAGGAATTATTTAACCACAACAATGTCATACATAAAACTGATGTGATGGTGAATCTGATGAATTAGTCAGTCCCAACTGGCTGGTAGGGACCACTTTAATTTGGACACCCCTTCGCTTCTGTCCTTATATTTTCATCCTTATTCTGAAGTATCATTGTTCCAGGTATCAGCCAGATGACACAGACAGAGCACTGCTGCTCAGCAAGAGCACTGAGGAATTACTTGGTGGCAAAACCTTGTTAAAAAAAATCATAGAATCGTTGCAGTTGGAAAAGACCTTTAAGACAATTGACTTTAACCATATCTCTCCCCTTTATATCTCTCCAACAGAAAAACCTCTCGGCATAGATGGTTACGATCTCACTTTAGCATTTTGCCTTTCACCAGCTGACTGTGGTTTGCAGCTGCTGCTCCAGCAGGCACGGCTACCACAGGGGTACCAGTGGGATGGGAAACAGCAGCAGCCCCAACCAGGCATCCCTCCCTGCAAGGATGCTTCCATGGTGAAGTCTGAACCAAAAGGTTTTGGAGAAGAGGATATTGGCCCCACAAATTCAGTGTGGTTTCTCGTCCCTTAAGAAGCAGCAATTTCTACAGATCCATGCAGCAACATGTGTTTGTGCCTCTAGATTCATCAGGACGCTCGGCAACATTTCTCAGTTTTAACTGGCTTGTTCACATCAAGAGGGAGATGGGCTGACACTTCAGCTTTAAATTTTTAAAACTATTATGGTAATTCTTTGATGACCGTAAACCATAACATACTCTTGCAAATAAGTACTTTGATATTAGTGTGAGCACTTCTTTTTCCCGTTCTTAATTAAAATCCCTTCAACATTTTTCTGTTTAATTTTGGTTTATGCTTTGTGTAGAAAAATATTAACTCCATTCCTCTAGAAGATATCACTTATCTGTATTGTTTGAAGTGAATGCTAAAAACAAATTACAGCTTGGTGCAGGCATGAATCTTTTTACCATCCTACTCCCTGCACAGGACTGCAGATTGGTTTTCAAGTTTTTTAATCAAGCGAGAGTCAAATCTCTAGATAATTTGAGCAGCAGAACACAGACAATTCATTATTTCCTGCTGTCTGCATTCATCCCAAGGAAGAGCTGACAAAAGCACAGCCCCCGGAGCACACCTGTGAGAGCTGTGCAGCCCAGGAGAAGATGTGCACAGCCCAGTCCTGAGCCTCCTCCTCCACAGCCGGCCAAGGGGATGGAAAAACTGTTCCAGTTTTCAGAGTATGAGATGACAGGCTGTGGAAGTTACATTCTACTTAGTTCAGAATAAATAAAATATTATCATAGTCATTTATGTTTCTGAAAAAGGGCTCATGGCATCCTGAGATGAAACATCTGATACTTCTCAGCACAAACTATTATTTTTCAAAAGAAAATAGCTCTCTTTTCAGAACTGTCTCTGTATTTCTCTTACAAAACCTTTTCAGCTGTAATTCCCACAGCAAGAAATTATGAAGAGAGGAAGCATAATTACAACACAGACTAGAAAATACATGTATATGATGCTGCCTCATCCACAGCTTCTTTCTCATGTGACTACGCTAAAAACATACAAAGAGCTTCTAACACCAGCAAGAGGCCACGCACATCTCAGACAATAAAACAGTTGCGTGTTTTGCTCCAAAACCCACCAGAGAAGTCAGTTTCTCCTCGCCTCTGCCCCAGGCAGGCAGCAGCCCAGGCTCACTGTAGATTTTCTTACATTTTGAGACACGTGCAGGCTGGAACTGAGCTCAGAGAGAGAGCTAGGGGAGCAGCCTGCAGCATTCCTGGGAGGAATACAAACCAGAATGTTACTTTTTACAATATCAGTCCCTGCCTGTACTGGGCAAGTGAATGAACAGCCCCGTTGCCACTGCAAATCCTGCCAGCTGCCCTCTCCATCCCCTGCCAGACACCTCATCATCCTTCACTCCTCCTTCTGCCTGCACCCTGAAATTCAGGGTACAGAAAGGGCTATGTGCTTTTCCCTCTTGTCACGACAACGTTCGACCTGAAATACCCTATATCAGGCAGACAGCCCTGTGCAAGGATATTTAAATTATCATTTCCCAGGGCTGACATCCCAATGGGCGAGATCCTGGTGCTGCCACAGCTCAGCCCACAGCCTGAGAAAGGTTTAACAGAGCTGTCACATCGGATTTTCTTTCCCACGCCTTCACTTGAGATGTGACATTCACGTAGGTAAATATACTTCAGAAAAACTCTGTGCTGAAAAAGCTTTTCTCACCTCAGCACTCAGTGGAAGCAAATATAATAGTACCACTATTGCTACTAGACCTTTGATTCTAACAGGTTGCCAAACACATTTTTTCATTTCTGGCACCGAATATCTGCTACCACCAGAGAAGAAAGCAGCTGGCACAATTTGCAATCGCAACTCAGTGAATTTCTAAAACTTGAAAAGTTTTGTGTCTAACTTAAAAAAATTACTTGGATTTTTGTTGTTGTTCAAAATAATACAAAAAGTGCATTATTCTTAATATTTTCACCTCAGGTAGTTGCCTTTTTGGGAAAAAACAAATGTTATGCTCAAATGAACTGTAAAACCAGGAGCAGCTCTTCCAGAGCCTAATTCAGTGACTTTTGAACCTCTCCTGAACAGATAACTAAAATCCATTTATAGAAACGTCAGCACCCTGTGAAGCTCTTCAATACCTTGAAGAGAATTACGGCACCAGCATCAGAGCCAAAGCTTGAAAGACAGCAGGTGTTCGAGACGGATTAACACCAACAGGGAAGACAAACACATCAATATCACATTTTTCACAGGCAAATACTAAACCTTCTGATCCTTCCTGCTTCAGTATTCCCATTCTGAGAAATGCATCTCCACGCAGAAGCTGCCAACACAGATAATAACAATTAATGTTCCAGTGTATAAAATCAAGACACAAACCCTCTGTCCACAACACTCTAATAGGTTTTAAAGGTATTGTCCTGGTTTCAGCTGCGATAGGGTTATTTGGCTTCCTAGTGGCTGATATAGTGCTGTGGTTTGGATTTAGGGTGCGAATAATGTTGATAACACACTGATGTTTTAGTTATTTCTAAGGAGTATTTACACTAAGTCGAAAACTTTTCAGTTTCTCACACTGCCCTGTCAGCGAGGAGACCGGGGGTGCAGAAGAAGCTAGAAGGGGACACAATCAAGACAGCTGATCCCAGCTAGCCAAGGCGATATTCCATATCATATGGCATCATGCTCAGCATAAAAAATAAGAGGAAAGCTGGCTGGAAGGCCACTACTTGGGAAGAGGCTGGGCATCAATTATTTGGTGGTGAGCAATTGTTTTTCATTTGCATCACTTGCTTTTCTTGGGGTTTATTTCTCTCCTTCTTTATTTTCCTTTTCACTACAATAATTGTATTACTATATTAATAAAATATTTTATTTCAATTATTAAACTCATAGAATCATATAATCATAGAATAGCTGGGTTGGAAGGGGCCTTAAAGATCATCTAGTTCTAACCCTCCCTGCAGGGGCAAGGACACCTCCCACTAGCCCAGGTTGCTCCAAGCCCCATCCAGCCTGGCCTTGAACACTGCCAGGGAAGGGGCTGCCACAGCTTCTCTGGGCAACTTCTTCCACTGCCTCACCACCCTCATTTTAAAGAACTTCTTCGTAACGTCTAACCTAAATCTACCCTGCTCTAATTTAAAACCTCGTCCTATCACTGCACTTTCTGATAAATAGCTTTCCTTCAGGTACCAGAAGGCCAACAAAAGGTCTGCTTGGAGCCTTCTCCAGGCTGAACAACCCCAACTCCCTCAGCCTATCCTTGCAGGAGGGATGTTCCAGCCCTCCAATCATCTCTGTGACTCTCCTCTGGACTCATTCCAACAGGTCCATGTTCTTTTTGTGTTAGGGGCTCCAGAGCTGAACGCAACTGTTCTTCTCTCAACCCACAAGTTTTCTTACTTTTACCCTTTCTATCCTCTCCCCCATCCCATCCCATGGTGGGGCAGTGGGCGAGCAGCCACGTGGTGCTTAGTTGCCAGCTGAGGTTAAATCAGAACAGGAATAAATTGTTATATTATGACTATGCATCACATATTTGTTTGGGGTTTTAATTCCCATTAGTTCGCCATCAGAGTAATCTGATGAAAAAAATCCACTTGAGTCCATTGTTTCTGGCTCACAAAATCACACTGGGAAGTTAAATATTTACAATAAGAAAAACAAATATTTAAAAAGACAGCAAAGTGACATGATTTCTGACAATATTACTGCTGCCTCTGTAATTACTTACTGCTGTGGCAGAGCAGCACATCCCTCATGGTGCTTACAGCATCACTGATGCTGGATCTTCTGCTTGTGTTTGCCCAAGATGCTCATGCTACATCGCCAGCGTGGCCAAGAGCAGACCAGATCATGGACTATAACTTCACTAATTGCAAGTAAATGCTCTCGGGCTCTGCTCTGCGGAAAGATGCCAGGTTACAGCGGTGCATATTGCGGTGCCCAGCAGCACTCTCCCTCTCCTTCAGCCTCAAGCTCTTGGCCCAAAGTGATTTTTTTATAAAAGAGCAAGACCCTAAATCAAGCAGAAATCAGACCAGCAGCATTTTACTCAAAAGGCTAACATAGCACTGCATAGCGCCTAACACAAACAGTTGAGCTGTTTTCATGGGAATAGGAGATTTAAATTACTTCCAAATTCTTCATTAACACCTCTGGTTTCTTCTTTGCTCTTCAGTATTTCAGTATAGGAGGTTTAATGAACTTACCAGCAGGACAAAGAAGCATTTTTGCTATGAATTTTTATATTTGAGATCTGTCTCTTAAAAGTATCTGACAGGAACACATGACGTGTATCCCCCCAGGAGGGTCTCTGACAGTGATAAGGCAGAAGAATTTTCTGCATTTCACACCTAGAGACTCACCAGTCTGAGAGCATTTTCTCCAGAGGCATCTGACAGGGCACACATTTCAGCGCAGGTAAAGAGTGTATAGAAGAAAGGAACACATATGTGACACTATATAAACACATTACACAGATACATACACAATTTCCCTACCAGCTTCACACAAAATTTTCCATTAGACCCCTAGGTTTCAGCAAGAGCAGGAGGCAGCACCATGTAGGATCTCTTCACAGCAAAGACGGGGCTGCCCCTGCCCTGCAGGGGGCTTCCAGTAGCTTTCTGGGCAATTAAAGTTACAAGTTCAGTCAAGTTTGCAAATCTACAGCAAATCCATTCCTCCAGGGCTTGATGCTTTTTAGACACAGTCCAATACAGAGGCAGCACAAAGCTGGAACATTTCCTGAAGCATCTCCCTCCATTCACCTGCATTTGACCTTCTGCTGACTCAAGCCCTGGCAAGAGCTCTGGCAGTAACCCAGAGAAGGGGTAGGTCGAGGGGGAAAGGTCTCTGTCACTTCTAAAGCATTGACACTGTTCTGCAGGCACCACACAAACATCCCAGTGCCAGCTGCAAGAGCTTTCTGACCTCGTTATAACTCCTTGGAAATTAAGCCTTTAAGGGTGAAGTTTGAGGGGTTTTTTCAATTATTAATAAGGAAGTATATACCGCGTAGTCATTGGTGACCTGCCTGGTTTTGTTTTTAAATAAAATGATACAAAGCAGTCACAGTCATTCTCTTCTGTGCCACTTAGGGCAAAGATAAGCCTGCAGCAAAATGACTCAATACACAGCATGGTTCTGTAATTTTTGGAGCTAGGACCTCTACTTCTAAATATTAATAAGATGTCCCAAACCTCAGCAGACTTTCGTTCATTTTCATTTGGTTTAAGCATTCTTTTCTTCCCTGAGAACCGCAGTCTCTGCCCTGAGCCTGCTCCCTACATGACCCATCCGTAGGCAGCCTCATGCAGCCCAAGAAGCTGCAGAGCACTGGAGCCTCAGGCCCGCGTGTGACAGACACAGCAATATAACATGAATTAACGGAGGGTGCCTGTGCTCTTACAATAATAAAGCCTAGAAGTGTTACCGTGATTAAATACAGATCTGCAACAGAAATAAGTTCTTCCCGAGTCTGATCTGTGGCTCAGCAATGCAGATGAGTTGCTGGCAGACAGGGTTAACCTTTACTCACAGCTATGATTAGCATGATCGTTCCACTATTACATGGAAATTTAGATTTGTTTGGAGAAGGAGAGAAAAAGCCTACTGGGATCCTGGTGACAGTATTCATTACCTACAGAAATGTTAGCATCTAGATCAGGGTTGGGCACAGATAGGTGCTGCTACAAAATTCAAGAGCATCTTCCCTGGTCTGTATGCGTGGGACTAGAGGGATCCCAGGGACAGCTACTAAATCTGTCCCCCTTCAGCACCACCAAAACCCTTTGATTTCTAAATATCCAAAGCCAATTATTCTCCAGTTCTCTTCTTTCACCCCACTGTAGCTCAGCTAAGATGACAGAGATGCAGAAAGCACCTCAAGCCATCTCATCTCTGCTTCACCTTCCACAATCATAACTAGGAAGTGCTCAACTACAATAAAATGCAACATCACTTGGTGGTGGCAAAATGTGAAAGCATTGGTGACTTCCACAACGCCGTGATGGTTCATCAGTCAGGCAGTACAACAGCAGCTGAACAACAAGGAGCAAGAATATTGCAGCACTTGCTGGTTGTCCTTAGGATGGAGATACACACAATCCCAGCTAGTCCTGATAAGCTGCGTGTTAAGCACATTAGATTGGATATTAAACAGGTCAGGGTGCTCAGGCACGTTGCTGAGCCTTCCAGCCCAATCTCCCTACGCGCTGCATCACTGAAGTGCTCTGAAGGAAGGAAACTGAACCTGCTGGGGAAATCACAAAATCTAAGACAAATTTGATTTAAACAAGCGGCTTTCTTGCAGCTTAACCCTGGCAGAAGGGAGCTCAGCACAGCTGGCCCAAGCACCAGCGGTGTTGAAGTGTGCCCAGGAAGACAAGCGCGCAGTGAACTCAGCCAGGGTCACTCGGCTGCACCTGCAGCAACAGAGATGCTCTTGCAGCGCTCTTGTTTCTCCTCCATGAGAGGTTTTGATGTCAACAAGTCCTCACAGTCTTCAGTGAAGTTGGTGATGTTGAATTTGAATCTCATTGACACAAAAAAGAGGGAGAAAAGCAACTTGCAAAGGCCCATTTGAGATCCTGCACACAGTTTAACCTGTTGTTTCTTGAATTTGCATCTCACTGACAAAAAAAGAGGGAGAAAAGCAACTTGCAAAGGCCCATTTGAGATCCTGCACACAGTTTAACCTGTTGTTTCTTCACCTTTAATGTCGCAGGGAGCAAAGAGGGGCTGCGAAGGATGCTACTGCCTCTCCCTCAGTGTCCTGTGATCCCAGGCCATGGGCACAGTGCTCAGCTCTGCCACTCCCTCGGGAGCCAGGTCTGACCCTCTGACAAGTGCTCTTCCATGGGAAGGGAACTACCCATTCCTAAAGCACCCCAGTCTGCTGAAATAAAACAAACTGCTGCAAGGTCACAGGGGAATCTCATACCAGATGTGTGTCACCCCTCCTCTTTGCACTCATGTTGCTTATAGAATCATAGAATCATTTAGACGGGAAGAGACCTTTAAGATCATCGAGTCCAACCTAGCAATGTTAGGTCCACCCCTAAAACATGTCCTTAACCATGCACACCACCACTGCCTCAACTATTTCCCTGGGCAGCCTGTCCCAATGCTTGACAATCCTTTCTGTAAAGAATTTTTTCCTAATATCCAATCTAAACCTCCCCTGGCACAACGTGAGGCCATTTCCTCTTGTCTTATCACTTGTTACTTGGAAGAAGAGACCAACACCCCCCTCACTACAGCCTCCTTATGAGTAGCTGTAGAGAGCAATAAGGTCTCCCCTGAGCCTCCTTTTCTCCAGGCTAAACAACCGCAGTTCTGTCAGCAGCTCCTCATACAACTCATTCTTGAGTCCCTCCACCAGCTTTGTTGCCCTTCTTTGGACACACTCCAGCACCTCAATATCTTTCTTTATAATGCTGTGCACCTTGGCAAAGCTTCTTTAGAAAGCCCAAGACAAAAAAACTCATGCTACTTTTTGTTTATATTAGTTTTCCTCCTGAAAATAACTGGCTTCGGTTTCCACAGGCTTTTCAAACTGCTTCACTGCAAGGAAATTTGCTTTTGATTGTTCCCCACAGTCGCCTCAAAGCAGGACGTTTCCAAAGGTAGCAAGAGATAGTGTCTGCCCCCACCACCCACTGCTGTTGATCTTATTTGAAAAAACAAGTCTGCTCCAAGGACAAGGCTTTTGTTGTTTTGCAAAGCAGTAAATCAGCAAATGAATCTAATTCATCCCCAGTACAAGACACCAGTGCAAATCATTCAAAGCAGGGCAGAAAAGTATTCCACAGTGCTCCCCAAATGCAAACCAACCATTTTGTCAGTGTAACAGTCAGAAGCTGTAATTGCTCTATAGACCCAGATAATCGAGAATATGCTCTCCTGGAACTGACCTTTGAAGCCAGGAGACCATTAGATATCTGGCTACATGATCATAGCAAGGAGACAAGAGGTATATAACCCCAGAACAGACAATCTAAGTATATATAAATTATGCTCAGAAAGGGGATTTACATTTTCTGCAAGGATTTCTATGAAATCAAGGAAGAAAACCTCTTCATCTCACTGTTGTACACATGTTGGGTATCTGAGAAGTGAAGACAGCAAACTGGCTCGTAGGAGCTGCTATAGAAAGCCAAAACCCTCCAAGAAATATTCCCAAGTGAGAAGTGATATCCAGTGCCATAGGGCATTCCTTTCCTGACTCCTTTAAACATTTTTTAAGAGAGAAGACTATAAAAAAACTAAAAAAACCCAAAGGAACAAGAACACAAACATGCTCAGCCTATGCATATCTTGACCATGGCAGTCAACTGTGGCCACGTCATTCCCAAAGCCACTGCTGCCAAGCCCCAGCTGGCCACCATTTCAGCCACCCCCCTGCTTTTACTTACAACCAAGTGAGCTCAGGAGCTGGAACCACCTTCTCAATAAACCTTTAAATCAGGCTGAAATCAGCTGGTCTGGCCTCTGCATGGAGATAGGTCCTTGCAGGCAGCTTTGCGCAGCAAGCAAACTCTACAGTGTATCCAACCTTTGCAAAGCTCCACGAGGAAGAAAGTCACTTAGGAACAGGAGGCTGGAAGGGCCGGTTCCATCTCATCTGTCAAAAAATTTATCTGCAAAAGTCAAAACTAGCTTGGAGATAGGAGCCCAGTGCTACAAAATCTTTTTTTTTTTTTTTCCCCCAATCTAAGCCTGACCCCAGAGGATAGCTACAGTCTTTACCAGAGATATATGATGATTATAAAACCCCCTACACCTCATTTGAAAGGTAGATTCACCTGATGACTTCTCTGAAGCACTTGAAGATTTTCTGTCATTTTTCTCTCCATATGCAAGTAAAGTTTGATTGGCAGTTTGAAGCTAGCTATTAAATTGTCTCCTGTTTTTAACCCTTGGGGACCATAACATATGCCAAAGCAAACTTGAAGCAGATAAAACCTGTAAGACCACATGAGGACAGAGGATGGGACAAGTAATGCTCCAGCAGAGTGATCAGGCAGCTCAGGTATGCCTGTGTATCTCCCCATGGGGACATCTAATCCCAGATTAAAAATAAACCTATTCCAGAATGATGTATCCATTCTGAAACATAATTACCCTCTTCCTAAAATGTCATTCAATCTCCTGCTCTAGAAAAATTAAATCTTATAGTGATTGCAATTGGAAAGATTTATTTCAATGACACAAATACAACATAACACTTAAAAGGAGTCCACAGTGTTAAAAAGCAGTTTGCTGCAATTTTTCCCCTCCATGTAACCCTCCATGTCTTCTAACATGTTGCAAGGCTTCTGCCAGCATCAGTCTTGTAATTTTTCTCATGTATGGAGCAATCCTTCCAAATGTAACAGCTACATACAGCTGTGCAGCTCTGAACTATCAGCACATATCTCCAGGAGATACAATTTCTTCTTACAGAGAGACAGTGCAGCTCTCTTAGAGCCCTCTCTGCTGGTTATTAAACACCCAGTGGCCCAGCTGTCCCTCCCAGCCCTGGGACCCTGCACAGACCTTTCTGAAGCCATCGGAGCTGACAGGACCCTGAGATGTTCAGGAGCAGTTTGGGACACATTTCATCTCCACCCCTTCTCGTCCAAAGGCGCTGTGGGTAGGAAGGGTGCAGCTGGTACAGGCAGGAGCCTCAGCTGACAGACACAGCGTGGTTCTGTCACAGGGAAAATCCCTTCCCGAAGAGCTGTTGTGCTGGAATAGCAACACGGAGCAAGTCGTGTGTTTGACAGCAGAGCCAGAGGAAACGGCGTAGAAAGATCTGCAGAGGCGATCCTGGCCCAGCAGTCCTGGCACATCAATGCAGCAGCAACAGCAAAAAAAATTCCTATGAGTCCCCTCAGTTATGAGACCCTTTATTTCTACTTCTCTTCCCCCGCAGCCCTGCTAAGAGCCCAGAAGTACCCTGGTGTCAGACTCCTTCCCTTGAATCATCTCACCAGCCCTACTAACTGATCTCTGCACAGGTCAATTAGGAGATTTTTTCCATCGTGACAACTCCCTTCAGTGACAGACCACACTGTTTAGTCAACCTAAACTTATCATCTAAATATTTTAAGAAATCCACCCAAGCTCTTTGCTATTCAAGCAAATATAAATCTATTAAGAGCATTAAAAATTCTTAAGGGTTTTTTTTTGTTTGTTTTTTTTAAGGTCTAAGAAGACCTATGCACCAAGAATCATTTCTTCCTCTTCCCTCCTCCCACAAAATACTACCTGGATTAGGTTTGACTGTTAGCCTGCAAAAAAGCAAAGCATAACTCAGTGCCCAGGAGACACCTGTTTACAAATGACATAAAATAATCTGTCACACCGTGGCACCAGCTTGGGTTTGCACCAAGACAGCCAACATACCCACCCCACTGCGAGAGCAGTGAGGAATCCAGCCCCGTTTTGTTAATGTGGATAGTCCAAAAGGGTTGGACACAGGGATAAAACTCTGCTTTTGGGGATGTCTGCTTGGGCTGCGCTACTGAAGCAGTCCAGGGTCCCCTTTTAAGCGCATAAGGAGCGATGGTCTTCGCCCCGTGGATGTATGCACGTTTACTGCACGCAAGCACACACAGAGGTTGGCACTTTGGCTGTTTGAACAGTGCAAACTTCTCAACTTTGGGAAAAGGCCATCAGCCAAGTGGGGATGTGCCTCACAGGCTGCCAGGCAGACCACGCCGATGCTTTGGTGGGCAGTTCGGGATCACCACTGCAGGCACCACACCGGCACGCATCAAGAAGCCACTTGTGCCCTGTAAGCATTTGGAAAGGTGATGCAGAAATGAGAAGCCAAGATGAGCTGCAGTCAGAACTTAACACCTTCACAACAAGCTCATCCGCTCTCTGCAGATGGAGATCCAGCCAGAAATAGGGGTAGGAGGGGAGAGGGCCTACTTAGAAAAACACAAGTACGTTTTCCTAAGATCAAGAGCTGCTCTCACTCCTAACTTAGGAAGAGTAGACACAACAGCACTTCTCTGCAATAGACTGGTCTCTCAGTTTTCAAATGCAAGACTGCTCTCTGTTGGAGAAGCCCTGCCTGCTGTTCACATCCTATGAAAACCCTATCAGCAATTGGTAATTTTCCAGTATCAGCTGGACAGTGGTATCACTACCTGGGAGATAAAAACCTGTTTACGAAAAAAGTAAGTTTGGTTCTGCATCCTAAGGAAGCATTATCTAGATTTTACGCTTGATAAACAAAGCAGCTGTTGTGCCCAACTCAGAGCAAGGACTATAAACAATTCTACATGGGAAGTTGTTGGGGTTTTTTCCCCCCCAATTGCAGACTACAAGGTTTCTTTCCATAATATGCAGCTATTTATATGAATTATACTAGTTACAACAAAGAAGAGCATATCACTTCAGAGTAATGGCACACCTGGTTCAGAGAAGGGATTGAGTGCCCTGCAGTCATCTCTCTGCTGCGGGGAAAAAGGGTCCATCACACACATGCAGGCACCTCGGGCCCACAAAGTTCCTTTTCAGCAAATCAGCACTTTCTGTTCAGGATTTCCTGTAAAAAGCTCCCAGCCAGTTTCAATTTTGCTGGTCTAAAGTGCAGGTTTGCACCAAGTGTGCAGAGAAGGTGTCCGTACGCAGTTTCACACAGGCATCTTCCTTGGCACAAGCTGAACAACCTGGGTCTCTCACTCACAAGCTGAGGTTGACTCAGGCACCTCGAGCATTTATGTAGTCTCCTCAGTATGTTTTGTAGCCAAGGTCAAGCTCTATGCTGCTGCTGGCGTTGCATGGGGCAGGCTGTCTTTGCCCAGTTCATCTCACTTGAAAAAAGCTTAGTGACATCCCCAAGAGCTGCTGGTACCATCGACACAATTAGCAGGCTTGACACAATAAATTCATTATTCCAACGCACTTCAAGTCCAAAGGCAATCTCCAGACCATCTTGTCCAAAGAAACTGGCTCTATTTTATTTTATTTTGCCTCACTCATACCCCATGGAACCTTTACATCTACTGTTCAGCGAGCCTGAAGACAAACGCACAGAGCTCTTCAATAATAGATCCTGCCATCTGTTTAATAATGGATTTGAGATGCATTTGCTCTGAAGAGTGGAGATGAAAATGCAGGATCTCCTTCCCCCTTGTGAAACATTATCACATGTGTGTCGCCATGGATAAACTTTCAGTTTTGTCACCAACATCTATTCAGTCCCCTTGGGATATACTCTGCATAACTGTAAAATCAGCTCTCTAGGAAGCAGGCAAAAAATGTTAGTCCAGTGAAGCATATGAGCCAACATAATCAGATTTGTTAGCCACAGAAACTAATACTTTAAAAACTGCTGTATGAAAATTCATCTAATAATTCCTTATAGGACTGCCTTGGAAACAAGTGCCAAGGAAAAGAGCTCTCTTCTGTAATTCACAAGGTCAAAAATACAGAGACAGCCTAGACAAACTGATAGACAGGATCAGTGCAGAGCAAGACATGCAAGGAATACTACAAAACTGAGCTTCAGTTTTCCAAATACAAATCCCAAATCTATTTCTACATCAAATGACTACACTAGCACTATCAAGACTTGCTGGGCATCTGAGAGTAGCAGGTTCAAGAGAAAAAAGACAAAAAGACCAAAAAAAAAAAAGGCAAGCTATCCCTTAGATCCTTTGCAGGGGAAAGAAAAAAAAAATCAACAAATAAGCAATTGTAAGAAATTATATTGCTGTATACAGAAAGATATTGGGAGAAAACATGGGTAACCTGTGCACCTCTTTTCATAGAATCATAGAACGTCAGGGGTTGGAAGGGACCTCTAGAGATCATCTAGTCCAATCCTCTGCCAGAGCAGGATCCCCTCGGGCAGCCACACAGGAACGTGTCCAGGCGGGTTTTGAAAGTCTCCAGAGAAGGAGACTCCACAACCTCTCTGGGCAGCCTGTGCCAGGGCTCTGTCACCCTCACAGCAAAGAAGTTTCTCCTCGTGTTGAGGTGGAACTTCCTATGTTCTAACTTAAACCCATTATTTCTTGTTCTATTGCTGGGCACCACTGAGAAGAGATTGTCTCCTTCCGCTTGACACCCACCCCATGTATTTATACACCATCCATCCCGTATATCAATATACGTTAATAAGATCCCCTCTCAGCTGTCTCCTTCAAAGGCTAAACAGCCCCATTCTCTCAGTCTCTCTTCATAGGAGATGTTCAAGTCCCTTAATCATCCTCATAGCTCTCACAGTTCTGCCTGGATGTGGAACAACAGGGTTTTTTGAGTGGTTGGGAGGGTAGAGGGGAAAGCAAAGGATGAAGAGCAGGAGCCTGGAGATACAGGCATAGATTCATAATGTAAACAGACAACTAAACAAATTAGGTCTCCGTTAATTTTCAGGAACCCACGATCAGTATTCATTAGAGCCATCACAAACTAATGCCTCCTACTCGCACTGTGATACTTTTGATTCACGTTTGTGAAGCCAGGCACAATCATCCAACAGAGGACTCGGGGATACAAGGAGCTACTGGCAACCCTAAATCACTGAAGACAGCGATTCAGGTTGGCATGACCTGAGCACATCAGGTGTCACCATTCAGCTCCATGTGCACAAGACGGAACCCTAGGTTGTGCAGCTCATCGCAGCCCCAGAGAAAGGACTTTATGTTCCCAAGTGCAGCTCAACTCCTAAAGCTTGTCCAATCCCAGCTCACCAGAATGCCCATTTCCAAAAGGCATCTTGTACCAAGTAGTTCCTGCACAAGTGATCTTGATTATCAAAGTCACCCAGAGCCCTCTTCAAGAAACGTTAAAACGCTTGGCTTTGTTCCAGGGGATGGGAAGGAGGATTAATATTAGTTTCAAGTGCTGAACAAGAAAACCAGATACATTCCATCTCTGGTCCAAATCACAATGTCAAAACGTTACAGGCATGCATTGGGAGTATTCAAGTGAAACAAAAGGACTTGGGGTCAAAGAGAAGAAGGAAAGAAAAAAACAAAACAAAAAAGGTAGTTACATACACATTCTCAAGCAAAACCAAGATAGAATAAAGGAAGGTTTAAACCAAAGAAGGAGGTTATTAGGTTTCTTTCACCAGTTAGGTCTGCATTTCTTTTTTATATTGCAATCAAACAGTCAGACTCCCCGCAGTTACGCTGCCAAGATAAATCCTCAGTATGAATTACTTTAAAGAAACAAACAAATAACAATTTTGGTCTCATTTCTTCCAGTTTCCTTGTCAAAAATGTCTTTATACGAAGAAAATGGATAAAGACACCACATGCCCGAGTGCCTTCCAATACCCCATATCAATCACTACAGGCTTCGATTGTGTCTGAAGAAACGGAGTCCACACCATCCTCTTCTACTTTCCTTTCTTCTGAGAAGTTAAGCACACAGTATGGAAGACTACACTAAAATAAGAGGTTTTCATCGATAAAAGTGCCTTTCTGCAGAGTTGCATACCTTATGGAAAAAGATACTTTGATGACATTTGGTAGTCCGGAACACTACAGTGACACAAGTGCTGTGCCCAAGAAGAAAACTACTGCATGGAAGGATTCTGCACAAAGTTTGACCTACACCACAGTTTATTTGTAAACATTTGTTACATGTGCCAATAATGTAACTGAACACAGACTTTGCACAATTCAATGTATAATATTAACAATGTCACACCAGAAGAGTGCAACTTTACTCACTTACAGTCGTACTTTAAAACCTCCAAAATACAAACCATTTGGAATACTGAACAAGAAAAAAGAAAATTTGAGAACAATGAGGGAAAAGAAAAAAAAAGAAATGAAAAAATAAGTCATGATGAAAAACCTGGAAATAAAACATAACACAGTTTCTAGTTGGCTCCTGAACATCTTCAGGTACAGCCATCTAGACTAAACACTATTTGGGTTGTGTCGGAGCACAAAGCCAACCTCTCTCTTCTGCAAGTTAAAAATCTTGCAGAAGAGATAAACTCAAACGAGTGTTGCAATGTGTAATGCATGTGATTTTCCCCACTGTCAATGAAACTACCTGAAGAAAAGAAATTGATTTAATTTGTCTTTATTTGCAATACAATATAAAATAGATTCTTTTGGTACGAGATCTTTGAGATCTTATTTTTTACAACATACTTAAAACAAAAGTCACATACTTTGAGAAAAGTCTCTGGACCATCTCAAGCACTGGAGCTGTAGTCGAGTTTCAGGTATTTTATGGACTTCTTTGGTTGCAAAGTAAACTTCAGATACGCAGACTTGAACATTTAAGCTCCTAAACTAGTGTTGAAGCACTTTAATTAGAGTGGCTTGTGTTATAAAAAAAATGCAACGTATCTGGAATTCTCACCATTAACTGTAAGATTTATGGATATTAAATGACTCTGAAGAGCAGGCTACTTTGATTTAGAAACTTTAGACAACCAAGTAACAAAGGGTATTTATTCTTCACTTAATAACACTGAAGAATATACATTGAGAATAAGAAATTTTCATCCATTTTCACACTTCTATACAACTTCTATACAACTTGCACTATCATCATTTTACATACTAGTAGAGACAGTGCATGGCAAAATTTGATACAATACGCCAGACTAGCTCATCTACTGCAGCTCACTGTAGCACTTAAAGTAACATCAATAGTACTGAAAGTGTAAGCCATCACCTACTGCTTAGTTCCTCTACAGTGCTATTTATCTATTAGTCTTCACATAACAATTCTCACAGTAAACGTCTCCTCTGGCATTTCTAGCAGATTGACATCTAATTCCTCTTTCATTTCCTTTAAAGGAAGTAAGGCAACTTAAAAAAAAAAAACAAAAAACTCAATGGTGAGTACACATGTCCAGCACAAAATTCACTGTAGTGTTAAGTGATCAAGTTTGTATAGTTAATAAAATTCTAACATATGCAGAATACTAGGTTCAGCTGCTGTTGATAAAACACAAAATCAAGACAGATGTAAGAAAGCAGCACTGGGCAAACTGAAATACTACAGACTTCCAGTTTCTTAGACCACAAGTCCTACACTTCGACTTCAGGAGCGTAAATAAAGCAAAGGGGGAGAAAAAAAAACCCAAAACAACAACAGCACGGAATTTTCACAGTTGTAACTGAATCCTATCGTGGTATGTTTGTCCTTCTCAAACTTTTGCCACATTTTTTCTTACAGCTTTACAGAACGGGAAACAAATCCTGCTGCCTTTTTTTCTCCTTGCTGTTATCCAGCATCAGCTACACCACAGATTATTGGTCCATTGCATATTGCAGGCTAGTAAAGACAGGATGGTTAAGTCGCATTTTTAATTATGACTATTTAAAACAAGGGAGTTGCAGTAAAGAAGTGAGTTGGCAGAGTAGTTTGGACAGCTGGGTCTTAACATTTTACATTTCTTGTTCTCATGTGCTAAACAGCATAGATTTTTTTTTAAGCTGTCAAAAGAAGTTGTTGACACCTAATATAAACAAAGCAAAATCATGCTATGGAAAATCATCCCCTACAAATAAAGGCAGAACATGATTTTAGATGAAAGAGCTCACTGCTAATGTTTGACATAATCAGCAGCTAATGCCTCAAAGAACACTCAGAGAAGCCTCTGCCTACATATCCTCTGCTCTTCTCTTCCTTCGCTAATGACTGTCTTGTTTCTTCACAAGAGCTTTGCTCTTTCTATCGCTAATTGACAGGACAAATGTAGTTATCTAACTTAAACTCAACTGATGCCATCAGGAGTTTTCCCACAGCAATCACCACCAGCCTCAAATAACAAGGAGGGACTAACTCCTGGCGTGAGCAAATTTCAGACACTCCTGGTTTCCTACAAAGAGCAAGTTGAATCCCTCACAGCGAAGAACTCCACGAACAGAGCCGACCATTTGGGCCCTTCTGTAATTCCATATTCCCATCAAATTCTGCCAGAGGTGAAAGTGCATCACTCGTCTTCAAAGTGGCCTGAAGTCATCAGCAGGCCTTCAAGACCACACTAACTCAGCCTCCTATAAACATCAAATCTCTTTCCACTGTACTGATTTGTCAAGACCCCACTGTCAATCTGAACTACAGAATTTGACAATTCTTAATGCCCCATATCACCATGGGGTTTTTTTAAATTGTATCACTGAGCTTTCAGAGGAAGAGCCAAATCTCTTGCCTTTATACAGAAAGATTTTCAGTAATACAGTACAAAACTAAACAGAATTTATGTCTGAGTAACTAACATAGAAAACTACTATTGCAATTTTGTGGTGACAGCATAAAAATTTAACAATCATCAGAAAGCCTAGAAAGAGCATGTTTAGTTATAAAAGAAAGATTGTCTCCAGACAAAAATAGTGCTGACAGCTAAAAAGCTCTCTGTTGCAGCAAGGTGTGCAGTAATGAGTAACAAGTTCTAGACGGTTTAAGCACTTCCCCAATACTGCATCACAACACAGTTTTGTAACACAACTTTTGCACGGGTCATGCTGCAGCAGCAGTACGCTTCTTAGTGGTTGGCACTGGGAATTAATCATAATAGAAGAAAGGCATTTAGTGATCAAATGCATGAGAATCCCTATTTGACCTGTTCCTTAGGCGTGGTTGAAAAGAACTGAGGAAGGTGACCACCCATTCCATTCCGACAAGACGCCTTCTTTGAACATGAGATTCTTGGCAGGAAGAGGAACGCCCATATCTGCCGAAATAGGCTGCAAAAGCGAACTTGAAGAACCAGCATCATGGAGCTGATCCAGTGTCGAAATACCTTCCTGAAAGCAAAAGGAAGGGAAAAAAAAAAAATAGCGTGTTAAAAAACACAAACAATAAAGGATTTAACTGGTAGAATATGACAGGCTAATCTCATCTGCAAATACACTTAGTCGTTCTGAAATGTGCTATTTTAATCTGATAAATACCAAACCATTACAGAACTAAAATCAGACTAAACAAAGAGAAGCATGACATAAGCACAAAGTTGCTTCAGCTGCATCTCCACATACATTTTTTGGCTTCCAGAAACCTTCAGGGAAGCCTGAGGCTTAAAATTGAAGGAAAGACCTAGCAAAATTTATGTAAAGCTAGAAAATCTTCAGGATAACAATTGCACTGCTATTTATCCCATACTGTGCTAAGAGGTAAATGTATATTTGGAGGAAATGACTGAACCATATTTTGAGTAGTTTTATTGCCCAGAAGTTTGGAGGGGGGCTTTCATCTTAAAAAAAAAAAAAAAAAAAAAAAAGAAATCACTTCAGCACCTTTCCCCTCCCCCACCTCTGTGATCATCATCAAGAAAAGTGTTTTTTACAGATAATATCTAAGAGATTAGGACAGGAATCACTTAAGACTGACAGATAGCTTCAAGGCTTCAAATCTACTGAGAATCTCCCAATATTCTCACAAGGAGGGAGTTACAGGATTACACTATCCATAAAACTACCTAGTTAAGTAACCCGCAAGCTCCTCACCTTACTCAAACGATAGTTTTAGAAAAATGTATCTTAAAATAAGCAGCTATGCAGATTCTATGTTACACATGGACATGCCTTGCTAGCATACACTTCCATGTCGCAGGCTGCAAACCTGGCACTCCTTGCCTGCTACACAAGACCCCTATTCTCTATCTATGCTCTTAAAATCCTCCCAGAGTATGCAGTTTTATATATTTATACTCATTCAACATCATGTTCTAGAGGATCTTAAGACAAGTGTATAAAGTAACTGTTACGAGATACATGTTAATGTATTTTTTTTTTCTTAATGGAACACAGTTGTCTTCAGATGCAGATAAAATCTCAAAAGATTAGCAAATCCATGGTTTGCATAAATGTTCCTAAAATACCTAAGAAGCAATCAAGTAACCAGCAGAGTAGGCTGTGTTACAACAAGAGGAATGAAGAACAATTTTGCTGTACAAGTCCCATTAAAAAATAATTACACTCAAGGTGTCTCATAACCTCTGTGGTTCTAAGTACTAAATAAGGCTAGAAAAAGGATCAGGAAATACTCACTCTTTGCTACTAGTAGAATTTGAGGTTGATAGTGCTCTTAATACAACTACCATTTAAAGAAAAAGCAAATAAACCAAGCCATGGATGTTTCCACATATGCAAGAATGGCAAGTAGGAGGGCAAAAAGGGATGACAAACCATACCAGATGACTTACTTGTGGATTATTGCTCCTTACCTGGAATGAATGAACGAAATTAAGGACCTGAAGAGACAGTTTTCTACTGGAATGTAAGAGCTTTTGAAGGCTGTCAAAAACAAAAGAAAAGAAGCTATGTCTAGGGTTTGCAAGCTTTTAGCTAATAAAGTACCACCATAACACCTTGCTCACAAGTAACTCCAGTAGTTTCTAACACATGCCAAGGTTAAAAGCTTTCTCACAGAAAGCTTGATAATATTGTTGTCAATGAGAGGTGCTCAACTCATCTGCTTGACTGTAGTTAGTTGTTACTTTCCTTTTCATTTACATCACACTGAAGTGAAACTATTGCAATTGAAAAAATGCTATTGTCCATAAAATATTGACATATTAGAGTTTAGCATGTTGCACTCTTATCTATCTTATCGAATCTGAATCTTAGAACAACTAGGGACTACTAGATTGCACATTATGCTGGTGTCTACGAGGCAAAAAGGAATCACCTTAAACACTGGAATTAGGTACTCTGTGAAACTTAGCTTAGTTCTGTTCTGTTATAGCTATCCAGTTGTAGGTGACATATTTTGCAGAGGCTCCTAACATAGCACATACAACCTGTTCAACCTGTAGCTGATAAATCACAGCTTACCTTTCTTTTCTACATAATCCATGAGTGGCAATTTTTCTGCAGACCTTCTGATTCAAGTCAGAGCTGAAGAGTGGAATGCCAAAGCATAATTCCAGGGGAATCCATTCCAGTTCTGTTGTGGGTGCTACAGAAAGAAAACCAAGAGACAATCAAGTTTTAAGAAAAGGCAAAGCAGCACATATTGATCTCTGACCCAGTTCTCAGATCAGGACCCACTAGACTGTTCACCTACCGAACTGCTCATAGATTTAAGGGATCTGAATTTTGAGGAGGAAGAACAGTCAGCATTGTACTTGCCTCAAACTATAATCAAAGAATGTGTTCAGATCCTTAAAAACAAGATATCTCAATGGACTGAAAATATTTAGAACAGGCCGTTTGTCATGGGTTTACCTTCAAGGCTCTGCTTGACTGCAGAATCCATTGAGGTTTCTTCTATTACCATCTCAAATGATTCTGTGCTCCCATTTACATCAGATCCTGATGCCAGTTCAGCCTCTCCTAAAGGTAAAGGAATTATTACATAAACAAGTAGATGAATATATGCTTAGTTACCACCTGATGTAAAGAACATGACACAAGGAAGGGCTAGGAAGAAACACAGCGCCCCACTCACTTTAGGACCAGAGATTCATTTAGTGATCCTCAACACACTTATGAAAGATCAAGTTCCGGCATATAAAAGTGACACAATTTACCTTTAATATTTTGAAATTATTCTTTTTTTTTTTTCTGTTGACTGTTCTAAACCAATAATTTTTAGCCTGTATTTGCTATTTCTGATCTAGTCAGAAAGAAGAATTAGGATGTAAGCCTATTGCAAATAGACTTACACTCAAAATGGGTTCTGTGTGTAATATTTTATGAAGTTACAACTTAAAGATTTTCATCCTTTTCTCTCCTGTGTTAAAGTGTTATGTGTAAAATTAAGGGAACACAGCCAAAAAAAGACAATTATTGGTAACCATATGGGGACTGACCTGCTGGAGAACAGCGTAGG
>NW_009702824.1:0-295 GCF_000703405.1 Apaloderma vittatum
TGGCTGGTTAACTCTAGAGGATCTGCTAACCCTCCTGGTTCTGCCCAGACAGAACCTCTCTCTACATATTGTAGGAGGAGATAAGGTCCCCGTAGTGCACATGGGGAGGTTGCTGGGGAAGGCAGTGTGGGTTGCTCCTCCCATGGGAAAAGGCAAACCCATTCATGGGATTGTCTTTGCTCAAGGACCTGGGTGTACTTGGTGGGTAATGCGGGAGGATGGGGAAACCCGATGTGTGCCTCAAGGTGATTTAACCTTGGGGGAAAAATGACCTGGTATGTGAGTTGTTTGTTGT
>NW_009702824.1:746-7935 GCF_000703405.1 Apaloderma vittatum
TTTTTTTCCAACGTTCCCCCAACAGTAGACTGGGGGTGGGTAACATCTTGGGAGGGGATACAGCCGGGCCAGCTGACCCAAACAGACCAAAGGGGTATTCCATACCATATGACGTCAGCTCAGACATAAAAGGGAGAAGGAAGAGGGAAGTGGGGGGGCATTCGCTGTTTTGTGCTTGTCCTCCCGAGCAACCGCTACGCGTACTGGAGCCCTGCTTCCTACAAAAGCGGCCGGACATCGCCTGCTGATGGGAATTAGAGAATAATCTTTGTTTTGCTTTGCTTCCGCGCTCGGTATTTGCTGTTGCTTTATTAAACTGCTTTTTTATCTTAACCCACGGGCCTCTTTTTACATCTTCCCTCTCCCCTGTCCATCTAAAAGGGGAGTGATAGAGCGGCTTTGGTGAGTGCCTGGCCTCTGGCCAGGGCCAAACCACCACACCCATTAAAAGTGTAAATTTACTATCATTAAAAGTTCAAAGTACATTTATTACATAAAAGGAAATCAACATTCACAGAAAGTACTGTGTATTTGTCACAAAAGATCACTACCTTCTTTCTCAAAGCCATCACGGAAAAGGATTTTAGCAGAAGTTGGTTCAGTTTCACATCCTATTGAAAGAAGTTCCTCTATTGCTTTTTGCACCTTTAAAAAAATTAAGAAAGTGACAAGCAGTCACAGTGCAACAGTGTCTGAATCAGCAGAGAGCTTGAACATGCACACACATAACCACTGTAATTTTCATCATCTGGGGACCAGGGGCAAGGCAGCTCTGAACAAGGACATAGTCAAATGGTAGAAAATTAAATTCAGCTCAACCCAGAGTGCAAATTTCTGTGCTTGACATTCCTCAGGGGTGTGAGACCTTTAGATGTCCAGCAGCCTCCTCAGAAAGGTGCACAGAATCACAGAATGTTAGGGGTTGGAAGGGACGTCAAAAGATCATCTAGTCCGACCCCCAGGTTTCTTACATGAGCTGTATCACAACCTGAGCATCCACACGTCTCTCCAGGCTCCACCAGCTGTGTTGACCAGATGATACTTAATGACGATCGTGGAGCTACCACCCAGAGTAGCTTTACCAGTGACCAACTACCTCATCAAGAGATTGATGATTTTGAAGAAGCCAGTTCAGAGCTCCTGTTGGAACCAAGAACCATACACTGCACACCTGGTCTTAGAGAAGTGCAGAGTTCTGGTATCTGAACGTACCACACACTTCATTGCAGACAGGACAGGCCAAGATCAGATGCTGCAATATGCTTAGAACATACCTGGGACTTAGCCCTCCCCCAAAAAATCCCACTGCAAGACATTTCCAGTAACAAAAATTACCCCTACCTGAGGTAAAAATCAGCTCAGCTTCCAGGCCAAACACTGAACTGCTGTCAAATAGCAGAGCTGCATCAACTGCGTCCCAGTAGTTAATGTGTCTTGCAGTTAATGGTGCTTACCTGGTGAGCTGTAGCGTTTGTGGGGATCATTCTGCGCAATGTGTTATTCCAGGAGATACTGAACCACCCTGTGCCAAACACAGTCAACATCTGGTGAAGAAAGCAGCAAATAAATAAATGAAAACGGATACAAACTGCATGAGGCTCGTAGACTTCAAACTCATTATCTTCTTTCAAGGAGGATTTTAGAGCCAGTTTTAAAGCCTCTGTAAATCAAGAGTTCCTTCAGCTACTCTTAAACTGCTCTTGTCCTTCATGGTCTTTCCTGACACAAGCCTTGGGCTCCTATTCTTAGATTAGCAGGATCACAACGATACACAAGGATACATGATCTGAGCAGACGTGCTGATGGCCACACATGGTTCCTAAAGCTCCTGACCTGCAGCTCTGACCACCAGGAAAAACTTCCCTCATTCCTGAGCACTTTATCAAGCTGAATATTTCTACCATCTGATTGCAATATAGCGTTAACCAGATAACACACACTGAGTGTGCTGCCACTAAGGAGGAGAAGCTCAAATTAATTAGCATTAGTCAAAAAAGCAAGGTGTTAATGAGAGAGATAAAACCTGAGGGGAGTCAGCTTTGCTCACAATTTAACACGAGAAGATTATAATGCAACCATAGGGTTTGCATAAAACCACCAACGTGTAAAAACTATGAACACCTTCAGTTTACGATGCTACTCTCCTCAGCCATCTCAGCAGGTTAAAAACAAGGTGGGAATACACTTTCATGTCTACCACCGACAATTAGCATTTGCTGCCACCCATGTCAGCTGAATCAGGGCTGCTCGAGCACTAGGATCAAGCACACAAGCACTGACCTGCACTTCTGGAAGGTGCAAGGCATGAGCCCGAATTTCATATCTCTCAATGTAGTAATTGTTCACCACGTGAGGATTCAGCCACGTGTTATGTATCTGGACTCCAACTCTCATCCCCTTGCTGGGTGTCTTTCCATGATGCAGTGCTTCCAGGTAGTACCTCAAGCCACCAGTTAGCTCAAATTTCTGGGATTTGGGCTGCCAAGATCCATTCCAGCTCTTCAACCAGTTCTCAGACCACTCCGAATTGCCATCAGGGAGAGAAGCTATTCTCACCTGTGTCCAGATCAACAAAATCAATCAGTTCCAGAGATGTGTCTCCAGCCCCAAAAGACACTTTGTCCAAAACCACAGTTGCAAAAACCAAATTCATCCTTAACACTGACAGCAGTGGGTTGATGGTTGATACCTTTCTATTATACAGGGAAAAGCCATCATCTCAACAAGCTTTGGTTTAGGGTTCAGTACCATAAAGAAGGTAATATTTATGGCCAACCCTAGACTTTATAACAGTTCCCCATGCAAAGTTTTATGGATTATCTCAGTTCTACATCTCAAGTCCTCCAAATACTTTGTCTACAGTCTTCTGAGAAGTAGTGTGTCACCATTAGTAAGACCAATAACGCTACTTCTTTTTTTAAAAAATAAATAAGAAGTCCTTTGTATTTCTTCTAGACCCATTCAGTTACTAAGCTTAAAAGTAGCCCAGATAAATGGATCACATTCATTTATAACATCCTTTCAGCCTTGCAAAGGGAAGGACAAATGTTTTCTGAGGGTAAAATTTCAATGGGTAAGATTTCAACAGGCAAAAAAAGGAGGTAAACTGAGGAAGTCAGACAGCAAGTCCCCAGGTCCCCTTGTACAGATTGTTAGCAATGGTGATGTGTTGAACTAACTAAAAAGGCATTCAGGAAAAGACAGTCAAAGACTCTGGTTGCAAGAGTGAGTGTTTTATGAGCTGAGCAGCTGATAGGGCCAGTGTAAAATTTCATATATGATTGTACAGATCTCACTCTGCAACAGGTTCATAATAAGGGCCAATAAACCAATTTACACTAGGAAATTTGCACTCGTTATGACCTTAATTAAAACCATTTCCTACTCTGATCTTGTTTTCTCTCTGCCAGATGTTTTTTCTCATACCTTATGTTCTGGATCTTGGGACAAGCTTAAGTAGAGAGATGCTGGACCATCTGCTTGAATCCAGAACGTGTAATTGTTGGTCTGAGGTGCCACAAAAAATCCACGAAGCCTGGAGCTAAGAAAAAAGGAGAACATTCATAATATACAAAAGAGTTAAAAGGGGGGGAAACTAGCTCTAGACCCCACCTTCAAATGTTCAGTGAGCAATGATCATGAGACTAAGTTATAACAAAACAAACTCAGAGATTTTAAAACTGAAGCAACCTCAGAATTACTCATTTTCACATTAAATGTCATCTATACTTTACAGATGCTTTCAAAAGGTAAAAAAAAACAAAACAAAAAAACCCCAAAAAACAGTTTCATGGAAATGAGTATGGGTTTGTTGTTGTTCACTTTTTTGTTCATTTCTTGGGCAAAGTCTTCACCCTGAACAGGCAAGGAAAGGCTCAAAACCACAGAGAAGATCAACTGAGAGAAACAGAGAAGTGTTAGAAAAATTAACACACCCGTGCATATCGCACAGCTTCTCGAGTATCTGAAGAAGCAACGGGCACCAACATGATTCAGGTACTTTTGCAGCTTGGGGCAAATCAGTTGATTTCCATTACTCCACCCATGCTGCAGCTGCCAACATCAGCTGAGGATCTGGCCCTCCACATATGGCCAGAGCTCCAGCCCAAGACAGCCTCTAAGTGGAGCTGTTTCCCCTTCCACAGCAATTTCTTCTGTGGTATTTCAGCACATCTGGGCCAGGTAGAGCAGATATACTCAGTGAAAGAAAAAGAAGGAAAAATAAAACAGTTCCTTGCATATTTTGAGCTTCTAAAAGAACACAGAGCAGAGGGTTTGCTTTGAGTTAGAGGAGCTAGGCAATAAACCTTTGTTGGAAAGAGCTTTCAGGTGTTGTTACACTTTACACTGCTGAAGGATTGCCATGGCTTCATCTCTTTTTAAGACCACTGAGTACCTGAAGGACTTCTTTGCCCCCGACAGAAAGCTTACTGGGGAACTGGCATTAGGTACAAATTGCCATCTATATCCAGGACCTGTTTCTGTCAGATCAGAGGCATCATCCCAGACTTCAAAGAGGAGCCCTCTGTTTCCTAGAATGTTAAAATCAAAGAGTTCTCAGTAGCAGCCAACAAAAATCCCAGACAACATGCTAGAAGCAGTGGTAGAAGGAGGCAGGCCAGAACAGAAAATTTTAATATTAACTTGGTTCTGTTTGTGGGTCTTCTTTAGAGTCTAAGGCAGGACACAGATCTTGCTTTAGGAAATTTGTTCTACCCTGAAATCCTTCACCAGAAACAACAAAAATCTACAGAGAGCAGAGCATCCAACTAAACTCACACGTGTGGTCTTGCAGGAAAAGGTGGAGATGACCCACAAAGTGATCCAATCCTCATTTTCTGCATGATCATTTCCTGCGGCAATGCTCCACTCATGCAGTGTCCCCAGAAGCCTCCGCAGTAGCTCTAGTCCAGCTATCCTTCTGAATATTACCCATACTTTTTCCCTCTCATTTTCCACAGACCTACTCAGCAGGCTGACCTTCCTCCCACCATCATCCATCTGCAAGGAGTGAGCTGAATTCTCCACCTTGCCTTTCCTTCATATAGAATAACAGATTGTCTTAGTTTGGAAGAGACCATTAAAGGTCATCTAGTCCAACCTCCCTGCAGTGAGCAGGGACATCAATTAGGTCAGGTCGCCGAGAGCCACATCCAACCTGACCTTAAATATTTCTGGGGATAGAGCTTCTACCACTTCTCTGGGCAACCTGGTCCAGTGCTCTACCATCCTCATCATAAAAAATTTCCTCCTTATACCCAGTCTGAACCAAACCTCTTTTAGTTTAAAAGCATTATCCCTCACCTCATCACAGCAGGCCCTACTAGAAAGTATGTACCCATCTTTCCACATAGGCCCCCTTTAAGTAATGAAAAGCCACGAGGAAAGCCTCCCCAGAGCCTTCTTTTCTCCAGGCTGCACAGCCCCAACTCTCAGCCTGCCCTCATAGGGGAGCTATTTCATCCTAATCACTCTTGTTGTCCTCCTCCCTGTCAAACCCAGGAGAAAAGAGAAACATTTTAGAAAGTCTCATCTCTTGATTGCATTCATCACCAAACTATTTTTGCCCCCTGTTTCCATGTGCGTTCCATTTTCTTGTTTGGACTTTTGGTTATTTGAACTCCATACCTGGCTGGGGTTCAGCAAGCCTCCTGCCCTTGCCAACCGGCTCAGTGGTGCATCTGATTTTCCAGGGTGAGACATGCTTGACTTTACATGGGACACCTGGCAGAGGGAAAGGGAGACAAACATGCTGTGGGACCCAGAAACTGAGCTGTGCTGCAGCACGAACTCACCTTGTTTGCAAAAGGGGTCAATACTTTGATCAAAGCCTGGACTTGTACCATCAAGAAAGCAAAACCATTCATGCTCAGAGTCAGGCTTTGCTGACGGATGAACAACTCCCACACTGGTATCCAGGAGCATGGGTTTCGTGATCTGGGCTATACCACTGCATTGAGACCAAAAAAAAATATAAAATTAATATTTTTCTCATCTTACCTGCAACAGTGACCTTCATTGGCTCCTCAAAGAAATCCCCCATGACAGTGAGATCAGTGCCTCCTCCAAGGCTCCCACCAGCTGGGGACACAGAGCTTATTTCTACAGAGGAAGGAAAAGGAGAATCTGAAAACAAGGGTTGGAAAGGTTAATCTCAGCCCTATTTCTGTCAGAGCCAGCAGTATACTTGCACTGTTTCCAGCCGGAGCGGGCTCCTGTGAATGAAACAAGCATCTCCCTGATCCTTCACGGAGATTACCCTAGGAATGGATAACATGGATAAATTGGCTGCACAACAGGAGAAACACTGTAATGCTTGGGGTGTTACTCAGCATGGCTGCATCTGTCATGCTTACATTGCAAACTGGTATATTCTGTGCTATTGAAGAGCTCTGGAAAAAAAAAAATATGGAATTCAAACTATTTTAATCCTTTTGACCTTCTCTGACTCACTTCTCAATTTAAGTCTGTAGGTTTGGATGCTACCACACTTTGCAGTCATCCTTTAGGCTTCAGAGACAAATGGAGGGAACTGAACATCTGACATCTGAATCATGACCATGAGAAACTTCCAGGATTTTATTTCTGTTAAAGTCATGCCCTTTCACACTGGAAATCTTTTTTTCACTTTGATGGCATTTACTCACTTTGCACTCTGAGGTCCTGGCTTAATCTGGGTCTGAAAAAGAGACTAACAAAAGCTGCATCCTTTTTGTTTGTTAATTCTTCTGTTATTTAAACTTTACTATTACAATATTGACTACTGGCTAGCACAGTACAGTTTACTGGTAGATCTTGTTTCTGCTTATGTTTTACCAATAGCCAGCTTCATGCAGGGTTATTTCATTTTTACTGTGCCTCAGTTTGTAAATAAGGACATAACAATACACTCCTTCATCACATATTTTGAATTTATATGTGAAACCAGCAATATGCTACAAGCAATATACCAAATGCAGACATGTATTGATTATTTTTTATTTTAAAAATTTTCAGTTCCTCTTGAACCAACATTCTCAGATACAGGCCACATAGAACTAGCAAATTCATGACATGAATTTGAGCCAGCTTAACGGCAAATACTTGATGGGACTATATGCAGGTGAACCAAGTGATCTTTCAGCTTTATGCAGCCTTTGACTAAGGCAAAGGTCTACCCAGTGCACTGCAGCTCCAGTCCCCTCCTTCT
>NW_009702825.1:0-532 GCF_000703405.1 Apaloderma vittatum
TTTGTCTCAGCCTCTGAGGATCATGATCTCACTACAAAACTCATGAGAGAGGTCATTAAAGTGGTGCCTTGTGCTGATGCTGTGCTGCTGAGCTGGGCCATGCTCCAGGGTTGGAGGGAGCTGATGACAATTGGGCAGCACTGCCAAGAGACAGCTCTGCCCAGGAGCAGCTCCTGTGCCCAGCGCAGCACAGCTCAGGGCACTGCCTGCAGGCCCCCAGGGCAGAGTAGCCAGGAGTAGAGAAGTAAAGGCAGTCCAGGGGGGGAGGAGGCTGAGATCTAATTTGAAGAGGAATCTTCATAGCCAGTATCTCTGTGGCTGTAAGTCATTGCATCTGCAGATACTGGTGGAATCCCCTAAAGCTGGCACATCACACAGCCTGCGAGATCTGTAAGTACATCTCTCAGAGATCGTCTGGTGGGGAGGAGAAGGAGAAGGATGTGCTGCAGGGCAGGGCCATGCTGGCTGCCTTCTCCCAGGGTGGCTGTGGGGGTGTAGACAGGGGGATACAGGGAGGGGGGACCGGCGGGGG
>NW_009702825.1:658-911 GCF_000703405.1 Apaloderma vittatum
AGGGGAAGGTGGACCCTGGCAGGGCAGGAAGGGTGTTTCTGCTCTTGAGAGGCTGCAGGGTGATTCTAGGGTGCTTAGAACCCAAGATCATTCCCTCATCAAATGCAGAGATTCCCTCTGAAGAAGGACATCAGAGAAGATTTTACCTGAAACAGAAGAAATCTGTGCTTTCAGTTTACCACTGGATTTGGCTGGGTGGGGAGGGGAAATAAGAGTTTCTTTCTCTGTTCTTGTCAGGCAGCAAGACTCCCCT
>NW_009702825.1:1062-2105 GCF_000703405.1 Apaloderma vittatum
GCATTTTTCTGAGCTGCTCCCATGCCAACGCCCCCCCCCGAGCTGCCAATGGGAAGGGCCTACTGTCGTCAGGATGGGTCTGATCCCACCCAGGACATTGACAACTGTTCATCTTAAAGAAATATATCCAGGTTGCATAAAAGATGTACACTGAGGGGAGTATACTTTAAGAAGTAAATCGAGTGATCTGTCCTTTGAGTTTTCCCCTCTTGGTGGACTGGTTGGCAGGAGGAGACGGAAATTTTTTCTCCACTGTTGAAAAGGCACTGAGACCCTAGTTCTCGTGAACACTTGTCGCAGCTGCTTCCAAGCCCCTGTCCCCCCAGAGGTGCCCCTGGGAAGGGCCCGGCTGCAGCCAGGAGGTATCTGCAAGGCAGAGCTGAGCCCCCAGCAGAGGGCATGGGCTCTTGCAAGAGGGACAGGGAGGAGAGCTGGGAACAGAGGAACAGCTCCTGGCAGGGACAGCTCCAGGCAGCAGAGAGGCAGATCACTCCTCTGCATGCCTCTCTACTCAGCTGCACAGGGGAAAGAGAAGAGATTGCAGAGATAGACCTTGAAATTATACTCCTCTAAGCTCATAAAAATCTGTTTTCTTCTTCAAGTGCATCATTATTAAGATCATGATACAATAGTGTAGGGTGAAATAAGCCCAGGGTACCTGCAGGGTGACCACAAAGCCAGTGGGCAGAGCAGCTCTCCTGAGTCTGCACTAGGGCACAGGGAGCCCTGCTGTCTCTCAGATTTCCTCAAGTGTCCTGATGGAGAGCAATATGACAGATGAGGATTTCATGTCCTTCACAGAAGGTTGCTTCACTCAGCAGAGCAATGCTGAGGTTACAAACAGGAGTTGATCAGTATTTCCCCAGAGAAAGACAATCACTTTTGGAGAGATTTTGGAAAAGAGCATAAGATGGAAACAAAGACATTTATGCAAACTTGTCAATGTGTTCTCTTTCAACAGTCCCCAATGACCAGACTAAGCAAATGTCCAACAGCAGCTCCATCAGCCAGTTCCTCCTCCTGCCATTCGCAGACACCCGGCA
>NW_009702825.1:2723-3676 GCF_000703405.1 Apaloderma vittatum
TCGGAGCAGGGACGGCACAAAGCCTTCTCCACGTTCCTCCCTCACCTGGTCGTCATCTCCCTGTTCCTCAGCACTGCCATCTTTGCTAACCTGAAGTCCCTCTCCTTGTCCTCCCCATCCCTGGACCTGGTGGTGTCAGTTCTGTACTCGATGGTCCCTTCAGCAGTGAATCCCCTCATCTACAGCCTGAGGAACCAGGAACTCAAGATGCTCTCAGGAAGTTGATGAATTTATGTTATTCTGAAGCAATAAAATTCCTGTTCTCTTCTGCACATAATTTATAGTGTAACTCAGTACATCCCTAGCCTGTCTACAGTTATTTTTGTTGTTGATGATGTTTTCTTACATTTGATAATGTTTTCGTTCCCTTTCTTATTCTGTGTCTGGTTTTTTTTCCGACTGATAATTTGTGCTGAGGGGAAGGGGAAGCGAGTCCTGGCACAGCAGCACAGCCAGGGAGCACCAGCGCTTGGTGTCTCCAGAGCTGCTCTCTCCACTCCCACTCCCTCCTCCTGATCCCATGTGCTGGGGTAAGGCCTGAGGGCTCTGGCACCTTGGTCCCGATCCTGTGGTGTGGTCGTGCTGTAACCGCAGGCAGGGACAGCCCATGGGCACCTCTGACACAGACCTCCCCTCTGTAACAGCATTTCCACCATGAAAGGGGATATTCTCAGTGTAGCTGTTGAAGGCTTGGGTCTGTCCTAATGTTGTTCTCAATAACATGCCCAGGAAAGTGTGTGGGAGAGAAAGCACCAGTGGAAAGAGAAAGTGTGTGAATGTCCATGGTGGAGGCACACGACATTGTCCTTTCACAGCCAGGCTTCCTGGGAGAGACGGGAAGGAGCAGCAGAGCAGGGTCTGGTCAGTGCCCATGTTTGTGGGGTGCCCAGGGGAAGATGAGCCAAAGCAACTGTCAGCTCACCCCTCTTTTGAGCTAAAGAGACTTGGTTCTG
>NW_009702825.1:3723-4324 GCF_000703405.1 Apaloderma vittatum
TGTCTGTGCAGACGGTGCCTGCTGCTGGAGGGGAGAACATTGCTGTGTGCAGTCACTGCCAGGGCTGGGGATGCAGAAAGGCTCTGGCTGGTCCTGGCTCCTGGAGTGACCGAGGCCACTGCTGGATCTCGTTTGCCACGTTGGGAATGCCAGGAATGAAAAGGGTCACAAGACAGAAAAAGTTTGAACCTCTGGTGAGGGACAGGACTGGTGACCATAAAGAGTGCTTCATATACGTCACGTTCAGTATAAATCTGAGATATCACATGGGTTAATCCAGTGTCCAAGGAGGACTCTGTCCAATTTTTTTCCTTTGATCCTAATCCTGATTTTCCAGATCCAGCCTTCATATCAACCTCCCCTCCTCCAAATGAGTCTAGGGCTGCCCCAGTGCTCTACATCATCAGTGGGATTCCTGTCAGAGTGGGAAGGGGTGTGTCATTCAATACTGTGTTTAGGTATATATATATATGTATATGTGTGTATATATATATGTATACGTGTATATATATATGTATATAATTGATTACTTTTATTTTTTCTTTATCTGTACTATTATTATTTTATTAAATATGTTTTACTTTTCTTTTCCAATCTCTAA
>NW_009702826.1:0-1164 GCF_000703405.1 Apaloderma vittatum
ATGTAATTATGCTTCACCATTACTATTTGTGTAAGAAGATGTAAAGCCAAGTGCTGCAACAAAGAGCTCCCAGCTGGCACCCAGGCTGACACACAGCCACGCTGGCTGAAGCAGAAGTTCAGATCCAAAGCTACAGGGGTTAAATAGTGCAGTTTGCCCATCTATGCAGAAGGGTGGCTCAGGCAGGAGCTGTTAGCAATAAGGAAGAGGATGCAGGCTTGACCAGTAGTCAATCTCAAACCCTTCCGCATCAGTTAGAAAATTGCCCTTGCCAGACATGAGATCAAAAAACCTTTGTCCATCATGGGGTGGGAACGCATGATCGCAAAATCCTCCTTCCAGGCATGATAATACTTTTGTGGTCAACTCCCAGTACCCAAAGGGAGTTAGAAAAAGCAAACAGCTCTTGATGATCCTGCTCCAGGTGTGATTTTCAAGGTAACGGCCCTCTAACACTTTTTGTTCCCAGGAAAAGCAGCCATCTACAACTCCTTTGACTCAGCACATGATTACCAGGCAATCTTTATTCTCTGCTCCACCTTTTATTGTACTCTCTCAAAGAAAGCTTTTAACTTAAGAGCTCTTTTCTCTTAACAGACTAAAGTCTAAAAAGACTCCGTAAGAGCCAATTTTTCTTAAAAATATAAATATGGGGTCTGCACAAAGAAGAAAATCAAAAATAAAAAATAAAAAGAAGTAGGAGAAAGAAAAGAAGAAAGGAAGGAAAAAGTAAAGCCAGCAGATCCAGACTTGACACCAGGGACCCTGACTCCACTTACCACAGAACCTAAGGATAATAATTCTCCTCACTTTACTCACATGAGAAAGTGAAGCTTGCTCTTTCATGCTGTCTCATACTTTCTTTCTATTTTTCTAATGCTCTGAGAGACTTCTATCTTTAGTCAGGCATCCTCGCAGTAAATGTCTGTAAACAGTAAGTGGATAATCTTCCAGATTAGGATCATAGAGTCTAGGGGACTCCTCTGTCAGAGGAATTCTTGGGGCTATAATGGCTATTTGATGAAACAGAGTTGCTGAAGTAACAAATGACTGACTAAACACATGATTCTTTGCTCACACTAGAAATCCTGTTTTACCAACAACTATTTTTCAGGAACCCTATCACAAAATACGTGTGCTTGTGCATTTCCTGTATCTTATTTT